>NC_077232.1:39682368-39686990 GCF_027887165.1 Monodelphis domestica | reverse complement strand
GAAGTAGGATTTGATGGGGGGTGGGCTGGGGGGTTTATTTTTTATTTTATTTAATTAGTTAATTTAGAATATTTTTCCATAGTTACCAGATTCATGTTCTTTCCTTCCTTTCCTCTCAACCCCCTTCTGTGGCTGAAGCGCAATTCCACAGGAAGCAGGATTTGAACCTAGATCTTCTGACTTGGAATCTTGTGCTTGTGCTTTCTGCTGTAGCAGCTCCCTTTCTAGGGCTTGTGGCATGAAGGAGAGATCAGACTGGTTCTGTCTGGCCCCAGAGGGCAAGACCAGAAACCCCAAATGACAACTACAAAAAGGGAAATTTAGGGTAATGTCAAGGGAAATTTCCTAACAATTAGAGCTGCGCCCAAGAGTATAATGGGCTTCCTCTTGCTAGGGATTTTCCAGGAAAGACCTGTTTAGGCTTTGTTGGGTTTGCTGCAGAGAGTATTTTTTTCATTAATAAATGGCCACGGAGGTCCCTTCCCTCTCTGAGATAACCATGATCCTTTTTTGCTCAGAAAAGGCTTTCTGCCCCCTAACTAACAAGAGAGCAGTCAGCCACACTTCAGACAGAGATCAGTCAGACAACTTGGCCGAGTGAAGGGCTTGTCGGGCTCATCTGAAACTGACAACCCCAAAGGATGGATTTAGGGCATGTCTGGCTGACAGCAGTGGTAAATTTCATCAGGATTTTGGAGGGAGGGACGGTTAAGATGGGGCAGCGTCCTGGAGTGGATCTGACATCAGAAAAGACCAGGTTTTGAAGTCAGCCCCTGATACTTCTCAGCTGTGTGACCAGTGGCAAATTGCTTCAATCTCTAAGCCTCAGTTTCCTCATCTGTAAAATGGGAATAATGATGCCTATTGCACCTACCTCGTGAGGTAGCTGTGAGATTCAAAAGGATCAAATAGAATTCCCTTGATTGGCATTTAAAGCTCTGAACAACCTCTCTACCTTTCCAGGATCTTTTTTTTCCCATTCCATTATTTTTTATCTTTAATCCTCTTCTCATACTTCATGATTCAACCACACCGGTCCATCTTGTGGGTTTTTTCCTGACTCCATACCTATTCATTGGCTATATCTCAAGGCTGCCAATTGACTTCCCTGGCTTCCTTCAAGACTCAGTTCAGGGGGCAGCTGGGTGACCCAGAGACCGGAGGTCCTGGGTTCAAATCTGACCTCAGATACTTTGTCAAATGTGTGGACCCTGGGGCAAGTCACTTAACCCCCATTTGCTTAGGCCCTTACCTCTCTTCTCCCTTAGAATCCATACCCAAAAAAATACTCAGGTAAAATCCTATCTTTCTAGTCTTTCCTGATTCCATTTCTCTCACCTAGTGCTTTCCTCAGTGCCTTCCCTCAGAGATTGCCTTCTATCTACTACACATATCTGTTGTATGTACCTGTTGTCTCCTCTATTAGAATATAAACTCCTTAAGGGCAGGGCAGGCACTCTGATTTTTTTTAATCCTAATATTCTGTCTTAGTAACAACTCTGAGACAGAAAAGCTGTAAGAGTTAGGCAATTGAGGTTAAGTGACTTGACCAGGGTCACACAACTAGGAAGTATCTGAGGTCATATTTGAAACCATGACCTCTTTTTTTTAGAACTTTCATTTTTTAAATTGTATTTATTTATTGAATAGAAAAATTTACTTAATTAATTAATTTAGAATATTTGTCCATGATTACATGATTCGTGTTCTTTCCCTCCCCTCTTTCCCCCACCTGCCCTGTAGCCAACAAGCAATTCCACTGGGTTTTACATGTGTCATTGATCAAGCCAGGCACTCTATCCACTGAGCCACCTGGCTTCCCCTAAGCACTCTGTTTTGCTCTTTCATTGTGTCCCCTAAACTTATCATAGTATTCACTTGGGAAACACTTATTGAAAAATGTTATTCACCTCTTGATAGAAAGGTGATGGATTCCATATTCAGAAAGAGGCACCCATTTTTGGAAAGGACTGATGAGGGACTTTGTTTTATTTGGAAATACATGTTTGTTCATAAGATTTTGTTTTTCTTCCTTTTTATTTAGTAAAGATGAGAGAGAAAGTAAATGCTTGTTAGTTGAAAAACCAGTAAAATTTAATTTAAAAAGTAATTGTTAATCCAGCCTCAAACACTTCCTAGCTGTGTGACCTTGGGCAAGTCACTTGACCCCCATTGCCTAGCCCTTACCTCTCTTCTGCCTTGGAACCCATACACAGTATTGATTCTAAAAAGGAAGGTAAGAGTTTTTAAAAAAGTAATTGTTGACTGATTAATTTGCTAAATGAAAGGCAAGTCAGCCCCATGGTGTGGCATACACTGTCCCACATGCTATGCAAAGAATATGAGATTTGGGATCAGAAGATCTGTGTTCAAATCACTCACCTGCCACTTGTGATCTGTGTAATCCTGGATTCATTTTCTTCATGGACTTCAATTTCCTCCCTAAAATGAATGGATTGAAGGTCCTTCTTTCTTCTAATCTCCAGTTTCTGATTCAGATCTCAGAGATTTGGCCAATGAGTCAGTCCTATGCTTTCCTTGGCATTCCAACCCCCTCAAGGAAAGAAAATGGTTCATCTAGGACACATAAACTTGGAACTAAAGGGATTGGGGGCAGGGAGGGCATCTAATACAGCTCCTGAATTTTACATTTAAGGAAACTGAGACAAAGAAAAGGTAGGCAGCTTGATGACTTTTTGTCACTAGTATAACTATAATTCCATTTTGGTTTCCCCCTTCTTTATACTTTGTTCTTTAAAAGGTGCATATTAGGGGCAACTAGGAAGCTTAGTGGATACAGAACTGAGCCTAGAGATGGGAGATACTGGATTCAAATATGACCTCAGATTCTTTTTAGCTGTGTGACCCTGGACAAGTCACTTCAACCCCATTCTTTTGTCTTAATTCTAAGTATTAATTCTAAAATGGAAGATGAGTTTTCCCCCACATCTTCTGCATTTTTTTCTCGAGCACATTTTTCTGAATTTTATTATAGCTAGTTCTGTTTACGTTGTTCTGCTTCTGTGTTCTTCCTTCTATAAAACTTCATATGAATGTTTTCATATTCCTCTGAATCCTTCATATTTATCATTTCTTATTATTTGTAGCTCGGGCCTCTTCATGGCTCTGGGTCCTCTTGCTACCCTCCTGGGGTCAGGGTTCTATTTTAAGTTTTCAGCTCATTAAAGTCACAACTTATGAGATTCCACCAAAGAGCTATCATGCAATATGCTCCAGGCAAATAAAGCCAATATAACACTCAGCAAAACATTCTGCAAGCTAAGTATCAGAGGAGGTGAATCCAGAAGTCATGTGCCCTATTGAGCCCATTCCTGGAAGGCTGCTGCCTCCGTCAACCGAGGAAACAGTCTCATGGAATTCTCAGGTATTTCACCCCATCAGGAGAGGGAGCAGGTTCTCTCAATTAAACTCATTATTTGGGAAAAGGGTGCTTAGAGAGGCAAGGCTCACTCACCTACATCCCTCTTGGACTTGAAGGAGAAGCTAAAGCAGGGCTCTTAAGCTGGGATCCAGGAACTTTTGAGATAGACACAGATAGGTGGATAGAGATAGAGACATTAGAGATAGAAAATGAGAGACAGATGATAGAGAGAAATGAAGAATGATAGATAGATAGATAGATAGATGGATAGATAGACTGACAGATAGACGGATAGATGATGGATGGATGGATGGATGGATGGATGGATGGATGGATGGATAGAGATAGATAGATGGCTGGATGGCTGGATAGATAGATAGATAGATAGATAGATAGACGGATAGATAGATAGACAGATGGATGGATAGATGGATGGATGGATGGATGGATAGATGGCTGGATGGCTGGATAGATAGATAGATAGATAGATAGATAGATAGATAGATAGACGGATGGATGGATGGATGGATGGATGGATGGATGGATGGATGGATGGATAGAGATAGATAGATGGCTGGATGGCTGGATAGATAGATAGATAGATTAGATAGATGGATGGATAGATAGATGGATAGATGGATGGATGGATAGATAGATAGATAGATAGATAGATAGATAGATAGATTAGATAGATAGATAGATAGATAGATAGACAGATGGATGGATAGATAACTATCTTTTCAACATAATAGGCTTGCTTTGTAATCCTATGAATTTTAACATATGCATTTTTTAAATGATTCTAAGAAAGGATCTATAGACTTTACCAGACTGCCACTAAAGGAGATCCAGTGCATAAAAAGGTTGAGGACCATCAGCTGGTGCATCAGCTCCTTGGGTACCTTCAGAAACTCATCAGCTTCCCTGTTTCCTTCTTTCTGCCCATCTCCTCTCTATACCATGTATTCCCCTTTCCTACAACCAACAGCTTCTTACACCCACTGTTTCTCCTTTTGTTTCCCAACTTCCCTCTCTGGTTGTCCTCATATATATCTCTTCTTATGTGATTTCCACCACCCATGCTAAAAACTATTGAGCTTATATAGATTCCTGGGGGATATAATTCCCCAATGTAAATGTGGGCTTTATTGCCTACACTCACTCTATTTGTAGGAGCAATAATATTTCACTATATTTGGCACATCATTATCCAATCATCAGATACATGGAGACAACTCAG
>NC_077232.1:39627368-39677368 GCF_027887165.1 Monodelphis domestica | reverse complement strand
TTGAAATTTAATTTTTTTAGAAAATTATTTTTCCCGCATGTAGACTAGAACTCTCCAAACTTTTCATAGGAAGATGGTAGCCATTTCAAAGATGGCGATGTAAAAAAAATTTCTGTTCAGTTCCACTAGGTGGTACAATGGAGAGAGGGACTGGAGTCAAGAAGACTCATCTTCCTGAGTTGAAATCTAACCGTGGACACTTACTAGCTGCATGGTCCTGTGTGAGTCATTTAACTCTGCTTATCTCAGTTTCTTCATCCATAAAATGAGCTGTAGTAGGAAATGGCTAGCCACTCCAATAGCTTTGCCAAGAAAAACTCAAAAGGGGTCACAAAGAGTTGGACACAACTAAAATGATTGAACAACAATGTGAAAATGCTGAGATAAAGGAAAGTGACCTTCATTTTCAATTCCTCATTCTTTTCCCAGAAGGCAAGAGGGACACGAGAGCTTAGTTGTTCCATGACCTACCATGTGGAGGAGGGAGAACTTGTTCCCATGGATCCAGAGGACAGGATCAGGAGTGTCTGGTTTAGGGTAATTGCAAAGAGGCCAATTTGAGCTTAATTAGATGAAAAACTTCCTAAGCATAGGGCTGCCCAAATCAGACTGGGCTACCTTAAGAGATGGAAGTTTCCCCCTCTTTGAAGGTCCTTAAGCTGAGGCAAGATGACTCTTGTCCCATGTGTTATCATGGCAATTTCTTCATGCATGGGTTGGATTTGGTGGCCACCAACATCCTTTCCAGATCTCAAGTTCTGATTGATTCTCCTGGTTAGGTCCATGAACTGCCATCATGCGAGGACCCATATAGAGGGAAGTTCATATTTTGGTATTTAATCAATCCTTGAAGGTGGCAATTGAGAGCCTTAGAAGTTGCTAATCTGGTTTTTTCTTCTGAGTCCCAAGATGCTTCAGTCTTCTTGGCGTTGGGCTCTGAGGGAACAGAGCTGAGTGATGAATTGTGGTCCAACGTTATTTCCCTGGGAGCCTGCAGAGATGACTTTAATCCACCAGAACAATGCAGAGACTACAGGGGCTGTCCTCTCACATGGAGCAAACTGGGAAATCCATTGGTTTGTATAGTAGCCACCAGGTCAGAAATTCTCTTCAGGGTAGGGATTTAAGATCTGATCCTCAACCACCCAATTCAACATGAGTCAATCCAGTTACCATATACTAAGCACCTACTATATGCCAACTATTGTGCTTAGTCCATAGGCAAAGGCACAAATAGAACCAACTGGCTCTGAGGCATTTTATAGCATGGTATAATACAGAGGATATTGGGTTTGGAATCAGAGGGTCTGAGTTCAAATCCTCTCTCTTGAAGCTTGCTCTGTGTGTGACCTTTGGCAATTTACTTAATTCTAGAAATCAGTTCTCTCATATGTAAAAAGAGGGCTTGGACCAGAAGGCCTCTGAACATCCTTCCTACTAAATCTATAGCCCTTGTGATACTAGTACAATGAGAAGAACATTGACTTGGAAGGATGCATCTGATGCTTTCCTAGCTGTATGATCCATGGATAAGTCATTCAGCCTTTCTAAACTTCCATTTCCTCATTTATAAAATGGGGATAAAAATCCCAAGTAAGATTGTTGTTGTTCAGTCATTTTAGTTGTGTCTGACTCTTCCTCACCCATTTGGGGTTTTCTTGGCAAAGATACTAAAGTGGTTTTGTAAACTTTAGATTTACTCTACCCTACTTAGTCTAACAAAACAGGAATGTCTACACCCCTACTTAAGGATTAAGTATTGAGAAGGATGGCCTATGACAGACATGTGCTAGAAAATGACAAATCAGAAACAACTGACAGACCCCTGGGCTGTCCTAAGTCAAGCTTAAGCTACCATTAGTACATGTGAGACACAGGAAAGTGATGTAAAAACGGTCTATATATTTTGCATCTCTTCCTCTCTTTGGCAGAGAGATGGCTCTGGCAGCATGGTGCTGAGCGTCTTGGCATCTTGGCGTGGCAGAAGCTATTGTCCAGGGATAGTGGTGAGTTTAGGCTGATTCTTTCCTCCTTTACCTTCCAAACACTATCCTTTTTTATCCTTTTTAGGAAAGCCTCTAATCCTCTTCAAATACCTCGTGGCAGAGGTCTTTGAACTCCCCCTGGCACAGGCCAGGCGGGAGAAATCCTATACCCTCTCCCTCTCTCTCCTCCTTAATTACTTCCCTCTATATTAATTAAATCACCATAAAATTTCCAAACTGACTTGGATATTTTATTTGGGATATTCTCTGGTGACCAAATTAATTTAGATTAGGTCACAATCTTAAAATTATCCTTAGAAGTTTGCCATTTCCTTCTCTAGGTCATTTGACAGATAGAGAAATTGAGGCAAACAGGCTTAAGTGACTTGTCCAGGATCACATGTGTAAAAATTTATTTTTTATATGCTATATTAAATCTTATATGTGGGCCCTGAAGGAGAAAGGCCCCAATTCTTCTACATTAGGGAGAATTACTATGTATTTCTGTGTCTGGGATCTGGGTTAAAAATTCCATCTAGTCTACTACTTTTTGTATGTAGTTCTTTGTCCTTAGGAATCCCAAAGGATCTTTCTTTTTTTTTAAAACTCTTACCTTCAGTCTTAGAATTAATACTGTGTAATGGTTCCAAGGCAGAAAAGTAATTAGGGCTAGGCAATGGGGCTTAAGTGACTTGCCCAGGGTCACAAAGCTAGTATCTGAGGCGAGATTTGAACCCAGGACCTCCCATCTCTAAGCCTAGTTCTCAATCCACTGAGACACCCAGCTGGCCCCTATATCTTCCTTTTTAAGAGAAAGAGGTTAATAAATGAAGGGGACAACGATTCTTTCCTGAGATGCCTGACAAGCCCATCACTTCTCTGTCTCTTAATTAGCTCATCACCAGTTTGGCATGTCTTGGAATATTTGAGGGAGGAGCTGAATAATGAGCTCCTAAAATGCTCCTTATTGAACTGCCTGACCAAGCTTTGGGGTCTCCTGTCATTCAAGAGGGCTATTGATCTATACACCACTTTCAGTTATGATGCTGGTCTAATCAATAAACTGGTATAATCAACAAACTAATATTCTTACCCAAAAATCAGTCTTTCAAGATCATTTTAATTGTGACACTCAGCTAACAAGTGTCTGAGGCTAGGTGTAAACTTGGGAAGGTGAGCCTTCCTGACTCCAGGTCCAGGGCTCTATCCACTGGGCCACCTAGCTGGCCCACCAAGTAAGATCACATATGTAAAAAGCTTTGGGAATGGAGTCAAGATGATGGCTTAGAAGCCACAGAAGCCAAAACTTCTGTGACTTTCCTTCCACACCAAAAGCAAAAATAAGCACTTCAAAACAGGGAGAAAGCCAAACTCAACAACAAGACAGAGCCACAGGTCTCTCCTACTCAATTCAACCTAAAAGGTATGCAGATAAAGTTGAATTCCCAGGATTAAGGGAAATATCCAACACCTCTCCCACACCTACTGGACTGAGACCCATGGTAGGACTCAGGCTGACTGTGGGATCCCAGGGTAAAGGCTGTAACCTCAATGGAGTACCTAGGTACCACCACAGGAAGCTCAGGGCTTTGGCCTGGCCATTGGCAGGGAGGTGGCTGGCTGGCAGAGAGGAGCAAAGGGGAGGAGCTTGCATAACTACCTTCAGCCTCCACACCTTCATCTTCACCTCCAACTTCTGCTGGCAGCTGATGAAGATTTGGCCTCAGGGCACATTAATACAATGGGTCAGCTCAATCACCTAATCCAGTTTACCAGTAGAACAGAGAAGAAGCCCCTTCAGGGCAGAAAAGCTCAAACTCACAGATCAAGCAAACAGAGAGGCAAAAATACAGCCCATAAGGAGGGGGAGAGAAGAAAAAAATATGAGTAAATAACAGTAGGAAAAAGATATTATGATTGACAGCTTCTATTCAGGTAAAGAACAAAAAACAAATGGAACATAAGAGGAGCCAAGGAACAGCAAGCAAAACCTGAGAAACTCCAGAATTGGACTCAGGCTCTGGAAGAGCTCAAAAAACAATTAAAAGAGGTTGAAGAAAATTGGGGAAAGAACTTAAAAAGCAAAATAGGTCATGTGGAATCAGCATTACATGATTTAAAACAAGAAAATAGTACTTTAAAAGACAGAAATGACCAGCTCAAAAATGAGGCAACGAAAGTAAAAGATAAAAACAATGACTTACAAGAAAAATAGAACAAAAGAAAAAGGAGAATCACAAAGTCAAAGATGAAATTCAGTCTTTAAAAATTAGAATTGAACAACTAGAAGTGAATGACTTCACAAGGCAGCGAGAATCTATAAAGCAAAATCAAAAGAATGAAAAAACTGAAGAAAATATGAAACACCTCACTGACAAAACAACTGACTGGGAAAATAGATCCAGGAAGACAATTTAAGAATGACTGGACTACATGAAAATCATGACCAAAGAAAACTCCTGTACATCATTCTATAGGAAATTATCCAAGAAAACTTCCCTGATATTCTTGATCAAGAAGGTAAAATATAAAGATTGAAAGAATCTACAGATCACCTCCTACATTAAATCCCCAAATGGCAATGCCCACGAATGTTATAGCCAAGCTCAATAACTTCCAGACCAAGGCAAAAATGCTACAAACTGCTAAAAAGAAACAATTCTGATATCCTGGAGCCACAGTCAGGATAACACAGGATCTGGCTGCATCCACACTGAAGGACTAGAAGACATGGAATATGATATTCTGGAAACTGGATCTACAACTAAGAATCAACTATCCAGAAGAATTGACTGTATTCTTGTAGGGGAAAGTATGGTCATTTAAGAAAATAGAAGATTTCCAAACATTCCTGAAGAAAAGACCAGACTAAAACAGAAAATTTGATACCCAGATAAAGAACTCAAAAGAATCACAAAAAGGTAAATTGAGAAAGAAAAAAATTTAAGGAACTCAATAAGGTCAAATGATTTGTATTCCTATATGAAAAGATGATATCGGTAACTCTTAAAAATTGTTATCATCATTGAAGTAGCTAGAAGAAGTATACTTAGAGGGCATGGTGGTATACTGTGTAGGACAATATGTCAGAAAGCTTTGAAAGCTTTCACAGAACTCTCCAGATATCAGCTATAATTCTAAGAGCAGGTAATGGTCATCCTATCACTGTTAGAAGTCAAGGGGTCCAGTGCTCTTGAGAATTCAGACTGGCCCTAGAGTAGTTTCTCAGGACAGGCCTTATCCAGAGGAGCCACCTGGTCCAGTTCTGGGCTCCTGAAGGGATGCCAGGGTGGAAACAATGGAACTTTGCTCAGTCCAGTCTTTTGTGCTTCTGACAGCCATCAGGGTCTTCCTCTCATCCAGTGAATATTTCTCCAGCTTTGATTTAAAACCATTTTCTCTTCTTTGGTCATAGATTAAGAAATGCAAGGGTCCCTAGAGGCCATCTAAACCAATGTTTCTCTTTTTATAGGAGAAACTGAGACTAAAAAAAGGTGAATAGTAAGTAGAAGAGTCAGGATTTGAATCCAGATCCTCTGGCCTCAAATACTGCCACCTTCCTTTCTGTGTAGCTCAGTAGGGGGAAGCAAGAATAAGTATTGGGTTTAGTGAGTTTTGGCTGGGTCTGGAAGGGTAGGGAATCATGAGGTGGGGAACAGCAGAGTGATGGGTAAATGGAGGTCAAGAGGAAGCACCGGGAGGAAGCTTCAAATGGAAGCCTTCATCGGCTTGCTGTTTGACATGGGAGAGATAGCAGCCCTTGATACATACCATCTGTGCCCAGAAAAAAACCATCATGGAAAACAGATGGCCAGGCAGGCACTCCTCCCCTCCCCCAAGCCCCAGATGAAGAGAGATGTGTTGATTTGATCCACATTTATCAGCTTTAACGTCCCTGGTTCAGTTTATGCCAATGTGACCTTTGTGGTGCAAGAGGTATGTCACTGAGCACTGGGGTCGATGCTCAAGGACAGGGTTGACTTAGAAAGCAGTATGGAGCAGGGGGAAGAATGCTCTGCTGCAAGTCAGGAGATTTGTGTTCTAGTTCATCCTCTATCAGAATGAAGGCAGGAAGGAAGGGAGGGAAGGAGAAAGGGAGGAAGGAAGGGAGAGGGGGGAGGAAGCAATCGTTTATTAAATACCTGTTATGTGTTAAGGCACTGTGTTAAGCACTTTACAAATATTATTTCTTTTGATGGTCACTATAACCATGGAAAGTAGGTGTTGTTATTGTACCCATTTTACAGATAAGGAAACTGAGGCAGACAGAGGTTTAGTAACTTGCCCAGGGCCATGAAGTTCATTAGTGTCTGAGGCTGGACTTGAACCCATGTCTTCCTAACTCCAGTCCCAATGCTCTATCCATTAACTAGCTGGGTGATCTTGGATCAATTATTTCTCCTCTCTGAAGAAGACTGGAAGCAAAAGGGTCTAAGAAGTCATTGAGTCCCAACTCCTCATTTTCTAGATGTGGAAACTAAGCCTGAAAGAAGTCAATTGCCTTGTCCATGGTCACACAGCTGAGAAGCATCAGAGGTAGGATTTGAACCTTGGCAACTTGACTCCAAGCCCAGGGCCCTAGTCATCATGCTATACTCTGTATCATCAAATGAGATGGTGTTCGAAAAGTACTTCACACAATAGTGGGCACAGAGTAGGTACATCAAACATCAATAAATAGATGTTTGTTTGCTTCTTTCCTCACCCTCTCTCTCCCTCCTTTCTTCCTTCCTCCCTTCCCATCCTTCTCTCCCTCTTCCTTCCCTCCTTCCTTCTCTCTTTCCTTCCTTCCCTTCTTCCTTTTCTCCTTCCTTCCTCCCTCCCTCCTTCCCTTCCTCGCTTCCTTCCTTCCTTCCTTCCTTCCTTCCTTCCTTCCTTTCTTCCTTCCTTCATTCCTCCCTTCCTCCCTCCCTCCCTTCCTTCCTTCCTCCCTTCCTTCCTCCCTTCCTCCCTTCCTTCCTTCCTTCTTTTCTTCCTTCCTTCCTTCCTTCCTTCCTTCCTTCCTTCCTTCCTTCCTTCCTTCCTTCCTTCCTTCCTTCTTTCTTTCCTTCCTTCCTTCCTTCCTTCGATTGGCCTCCCTATTTTAAGCTTGGGCTAATCAACTCCCCTGAGCCTGACAGAGCAGGGCAGGTCTGACAAGAGTAGAACTCTTTCCATAGAGAAAAGGTACAATAATGACAAAGGTCAGGTCATGCTCTTCACCCATAGGATGTGACTCATTCTTTCTGTGAGCTTGCACAATAGCCACCAGTGCCCTTACACTTTTGAGTAATGGACTCCTTTTTAACATAAAAAGCATCATTTGCTTCCACTTGATAGAGGCTGCATTAATAATACTTGGCATTTATAGGGAATAAGTGATCCTGAGCCAGCCCAAGGGGCGGCAGCTTCCCTCCCCCAGGAAGGGGTCCCTTAGTTCTGGGTCCACACGACCATTGGTTTCAGTCCTTGAGGCAGCCTGGCTTCTAAAGAGAGCAGGAAGGCTCTTTTAAAATTCTTCTTGTTATTTTTCATCCTCTGGTTCTTTATACCTCGTCCCAGAACCCCAGGGTAAAGCACTGAAGGGAAACTTGGGTTTGGCTCAAGTCTCTGGTCTCCCTAACAAAAGGGCACAAAGATCCCCAATGTACAGCGTAGATCAGGTATTGGACAGTTAGTCATTTCCTCTTCACAACCCAAAACTTAGAGCCCCAAAAACACCTACGTGCATACAGACAACAACTTAAACTGTGAAATCTTCGCTCTATAAGCCAGTGTACGCTCCCAGGAGGTTGGTCCTTACAGTTCTGAAACAAAACATTTTACCCAACTACAAGTGGACCATTTCACTTTCGACTGGCCTCTGCCTCTTGCAAGCAGCAGCTTTAGGGTCCAGCCTTCCAGGGAGTCCAGCGAGAGTTTGGGCTCACCCACCTGTCCACCTACGTCGCAGCGCCACGCTTTGCATACAGGAAATGCTTTATTAGGTCATCTTCTCCAGGAAGGGTCCAACTGCAGAAAAGTGCCAATGAAGGGGTGCTAATGAATCCCCTGCTTGTCTTGTGGCGTTGCTGCCCCTTCTTGGAGTGCGAATCTGAGCTGGAAGGTCCCTTAGAGATCCTCTAGGCCAACATGTTTTATAGACGAGGGAAGTGAGGCCCATCAAGGCTCGATGACTTGCCCAAGTCCAATTAGGACTCCGAGCGATGTTCTCGACTTCCCACGACGCCCTATCGTGGACCCCTGCTCTGCCTGGGCATAAGGGCGACCCTAACCAGCTCAGAGGATTCACGACCCGTCCTCGGTCGGCCCATGTTCCCGTCGAGTCCCAAAGACACCTGGGCCACCTCGCGGTACACAAGTACCCCACAGGCTGTATCGGAGGACTGTGTTCTTCCTGTAACGCCGTGCGCCTTCCGATGCAACACCCGGACAACGTGTCGAGCCGTCGATCCGCTTGAGATGATGCTCCAAGACAGCCGCAGACGACGCGGTGCATTCAGCCGTTCCCCAGCCCTCGGCACACACATTCCCTGCCTTAGAAAGCGCAGATGCTGCTGCTATTAATACCTCTGTGCAGATGGCTCCTGTGCTCTCTGCCATCAGCCTCCCTGGGCAGAGATCCAGGCGTGAGATCTCGGGGTCAAAGGGGATGAACGATTTGGTCACCTTTCTTGCATAATTCCTAGCCGTTTCCCAGAAGGGTCAGACCAATTCAAAGCTCCATCCATAGGATGCTGGTGTCTCTCACTCCTGTTTTTTTTAGCCTTCATTTTCTCAAATAAATTGGCCCACCAGCACAGGATAAGGTAGACAAGCTCGCCATCTGCTGGATAGAGGCTCTGGGTTCCCACTCTTCCCCAAGCCAAAGTCCTTGCCCAGGACTGCCATCTTCTGACTCCTACCAGCTCCCAGATGCCTCGTTTGTTGACTTTCAAGTAGCTGAGCCTGGAGGTGGCGGGTTAGAATCTGCCCTAGTACAGATTTGTTCCCACGCCTGAGATCACAGATCCGGCTAAGTGTGAAAAAAGACTAAGACGGAGGGGCAGCTAGAGGGGTCTGTGGATTGGGAGTCAGGTCTGCAGATGGAAAGTCCCAAGTTCAAATCCGGCCTCAGATACTTCCTAGCTGTGTGACCCTGGGCAAGTCACTTCATCTCCATTGCCTAGCCCTTACTGCTTTTCTGCTTTGGAACCAACACATAGTATTGATCTAAGATGGAAGGGAATGTTGTTTTGTTGTTTTTTTAAACTAAATAAATAACAATTTTTTTAAACCCTCACCTTCCGTCTTGTCAATACTTGTCTTGTCAACACAGTCAATACTATGTATTGGCTCCAAGGCAGAAGAGTGGTAAGGGCTAGGCAATGGGGGTCAAGTGACTTGCCCAGGGTCACACAGCTGGGAAGTGTCTGAGGCCAGATTTGAACCCAGGACCTCATATCTTTGGGTCTGGCTCTCAATCCACTGAGCTACCCAGCCACCCCCTGTAACAATTTTTAAAAAGGAGATCACCTAACCTCCCTCACTGTTTTCTCATCTATGAAATATTAGTAATAGCACCTACCCCATGGAGTTGAGAAATGAGGCAACATTATATAAAGTGCTTTCAAATGCTCTTCATTATTATAAATATTAACATTACTTACTGGTATGAATATCATTGACCTAATAATAAGCTGTCATTTGAACACATTTGGCGACCAATAACTGGGATGCTCCCTTGAGCCCACACCTGCCCAATCTGTGGTATACTCGGGATCGTCGTCGAGGCTTTCAGTCGTCCCCTTCTTCATGACCCACGTAGGGTTTCTTGGCAGAGATACTGACGTGGTTTTCCATTTCCGTCTCCAGCGCTTTTTACAGATGAGGGAATGGAGGCAATCGGGGTTAAATGACTAGCTCAGGATCACACAGCTACCAAGTATCCAGGGCTGGATTTGAATTCATGATGGGTTTTCCCGATTCTGAGTCCACTGCTCTGCCCACCTGGCTGCCCACTCTGGTGATGGGCGTTCCAATGGGAAATGCCCAAGTTTATCAAGTCACCAGAACGACCCCTTCCCTCTCCGCAGCCTCCCTCCCTCCCGATGCTCAAACTTCTCCCACTCTCAGGAAAGCGTCGAATAAGCCTCGTGTACTTCTTCCTAAAGCGTTACAAGCAGCCAGTGTGGGTTAAGACAGCATTGCGGAGGATGCTTGCATTGGCACAGGAGGAAAGGAAGCAGGGAAGCAGAGGCATGGCTTGTTGGGGGAGCGTCTCGAAGCCCTTGGGGCCTCAGTGGGCAGCCCTCTAAAGCATCCATGCTCAAGGCCATCACTGCTCCGTGAGGACTGACAGTTCTAATGGTGCTCCTAAGGCAGGGAGATGGGCTAAGAACACTTTCTGAATAACGAGATGGGTTTGCGTTCAGGCCAGTGAGACTGGCCCATCTAACTGCATGCCAATTCTCAGAAAACCAGAAATCCACCTCCCTGTTGATCCTCTACATGGGAGGCGGGAATTTTACCCCGAGGAGTCTGAGAGGCCCCCGAATGCTTAGTTTCAGATGGGGAAACGGAGGTTGGGGGGCCAGGAGCCCACAGAATTTGGAGCTGGAAAGGACGTTCTAGGCCAATAGCGTGCCGGGAAAAAGCACTGGACTTGGTTTTCAGGATCCCAAGCTGGCAGAGGCCTTCAAAGCTAAATGGGGGAACTGAGGCCCAGAGAAGTGGTTTACCCCAGACGGGTCAGAATTAAAACGATCTGCCTCTGTCCTTAAGTGGGATTGTAAGATCCTCAGATTCTCAGCCAACGCCTTTTCCCCCTAGACCAATGCGCCTCCTTATCCAGTCCAACCCCATTTTATAAACGGAGAAATGAAGACCCAAAGAGGAGATGGGATTTGGCCTGGGACACCCAGGCTAAGTAGCAAGGCCAGGATGGGAGCCCGTCCGTTCCCCCAATCCAGTCTTTCCTGCACATTGCTTGGGGGCGTGTCACACAGCCAGAGACTGGAGAAGCACCCCCACCCCCACCCCCGCCAGCATCTAACTGGTAAGAAAACGTGTAGTCAAGAAATAGGGAAGCCACGGCCTGGGAAGCAAAAGCCACAAGTGTCCTTCCAGCCTCACAGCCGAAAGTGGGTGGGCCGAGGTTAGTGCCCGTTCCTTATTTGTGTTTCACCACCTGCGCGATGGACCTCACTGTCCGGTGTTGAGAAGAACAGTTGGGTCCAAAACCTTGGCATGTGGGACTTGGCAAAAACTAAGAGACAGAATGGAAGATGAAAGGTTCTCGCCTCAGCCAGCCACTGATGTCACACCTGAGGGCCCCCTAAAGGAAGCGGCCCGGCCGATATTACAAGGGGTGAGCCACATGGCTAGCAGGTCACTCGGGCTGGGTGAAAGAACACACGATTTGGATTCAGAGGACTCAAGATCAAAATCTGACTCAGCATGAGATCCTGGGCAAGTCTCTGGGGCTCTACAATGGGGGTTTGCCCGGGAGTGCTTCTCCGGGGAAGCCCAATCCAAGGAATCTTCGTGAAGGGCCTCATTCCACACGCCGACGCTCTCTTTAGGAGGGGCCCTAGAGCAGCCCCGTGTCACTGTGAGCCCCTCAAAGCTATGTGCCCCCCCGGGTGGGGCGAGGGACCCCTTCCTGGAATACCTGTAATTCTAGCTAGTGCCAATTTTCAGTTAGATTAATGGACATAAAAATGTATTTTCCCCCCATCAAGTTCTGCCAGGTCAGGAATCCTTGCTCTAGAACCTGGCTAGAGCAGCCACTCCAGCAAAGGAAGTCCAACAGAACCCGTCCAGTCAGAAAGCTTTAACAATGATGTTTATTTCCAACTGCCCTCACAACATGGCCTCACCTGCCCGTTCTGAGCACAGGCCAGGGGCCAGAACTTGCCTCCAGCACCAGATGGGCCTCATCAGAGAAGCTTCCCCTGGGCGCAGCCTACATGGGCAGGAGGGTGGCCCGAGGGTCCCGTTCTTCTGGCCTTTGTCCAAGATCACGGGAAGCCTACTGTGGGGCCTGGAAGCTGGAGGGGAGCGGGAAGAGCCTCTGAGTGGGAGTTATCTCTCCACGAAAAGGACTCACCCAGGGCAATGCCCTCCGGAATTCCAGAAGCTCATGAGTTGGCTCAGCAGTCCAGGCCCTAATCTCCCCGGCAGCAGTGCATGCAGCTGGCAGCGCCCCCATTCCCTCCCTCACTGCTGCCCCTGAAACTAGAATGAGCACCAGAAGCCTCTGGCAGATGGGAGACCTTTGGTCATCAATCTGAAGGAGAAAAGAGGGAAACAAAAAGAAAGAATGATGAGAAAGGACCGGCTTTGGGCCCTCACCAGTCCAGGTTCCTTCTGGCTTGCACCCAGCCTGGCGAGACCCCGCCAAGCACAAGTGCCCCAGGAATTCTCTGATGATCCTCTTCCAGGCAAGCGAGAATCACTTATTGGCCACAGCAGAAAGCTGGTCCCGAATTCGGCCCAAGCCATCTAGCATGGTGTCCAGCGTTTCTTTGCTCAGCTCCATGGTGACAGCTGAGATAGCAGGCTTGTCCCCACACAGGCTGGCATCCTCCTGGATCTGAAAAGGGAAGAAGTCTGTGAAGATGGGATTAACTCTCCCCTATTTAGTCTTTAGATTTTAGCCACCAGAAACGTATACACCCCCACTTAATCTTTATGGGGGACTTGGGGAGAGGTCTATGACCCACCTGTGCTAGCGAGTGACAAATCAAAAACAAATGACTACCCCCTGGACAATCCAAAGCAAAGTTAAAGCTGCCATTGGTCCACAAAAGGGTGGAAGGAAGGCACAGAAACTGGCACAAAGAACTGTCTTTAAAAATGGAGGTAACTTCCTGTGACCAGTTTTTCCCCCTTTGAACTTGGCCTTGAAGGCACTCTGGCTTGGGACCTCAGACTGCTTCCATTTGGACTGCCACGTGAATGAGTGAAAAGGCTTACTGGCTTTTCTGGAAGGACTAGCCCTCATCTTGGAGGAGGCCTCGTGGTTAGAACCCTCTGAAGCCCTGCCTCGTTTAGATCTCTGTCTCTCTCTCTCTCATTTTCCTTCATTTCACTGTTTCTATTTGTAAATAAACTATCATAAAAAGCCATTCTGACTTGAGTAACTAATTTCAGCAACCATATTCTTATATATTCAGTTCAACCCGTTTTAACCTTTACAAGCCCCCAAGATTGTGGGGTGGAGGAGCAAAGAGGGAGGTGCAGACAGCAACACTGAACCTTGGGGCTCCAGCACCTGAGGGCACGCTCTCGTGAGGACTGTGGGACCTCCTGCTTTGAGGGGACTGAATGAGCCCACAAAGAGGACCCGCCATTGGTCCAGAGGTGGGAGAAGACCCCAGACGGCACAGGATACCGTATACACTGACTGTAGTGTGACATCAATGGATGCTGTAAGGGCAGTGCACCTTTTTACCTTCCTTCCTGGCCTGGCCTGGCCTGGAAAGAGTCAAGCCAACGGACGTGTGGCTCTAACTTTACCATTAACTAGTTAACAACCTTGGGAAGTCCCTTCCTCTCTATGACTCAGTTTCTCCATCTGTAACACAAGGGGCGTGGGCTGAACGAGTTCTGATTTTTAGTGGCCCTCAACAGAAAACAGTCCATACCTTCATCTGGAGCAGACAGGTGGGCACTGCCATTCGGGTGATGCTGTCTGAGGCCATCTTGACATCCACCCTCCAGTCCAAGTCCACCAGTCGGGGCAAGGAGACTGTGGAAAGGGAAGATTATACTCAATGCAGGAGGCTGCTTGGCCTGGCTCTTGACCCCAACATCTACA
The DNA here is from genome assembly GCF_027887165.1 of Monodelphis domestica. Lineage (NCBI taxonomy): Eukaryota > Metazoa > Chordata > Mammalia > Didelphimorphia > Didelphidae > Monodelphis > Monodelphis domestica. The sequence continues at coordinate 39,663,601 of NC_077232.1, read as the reverse complement.
ACCTACTTCCTGACTTCAGTGGAAGCAGGGAACAGACGGGAGAACAGGCTGGAATACAGGCTCGGGGCATCCTCGGCTAACACTCTACCTGGGCAAGTCAGGGCACCGAGCTTCCCTCACAGCGAAATAGGGACAATGGCAGCCAGGCCTTTCAAAGGCTATGGAGATTAATGAGTCAATCATTGCACAAGGCTTTTGGCTACCACTTTTTTCCCCTTAACTTTTATCTTTTGGCTTAAAATGAATACTAAGTATTGGTTCCAAGGCAGAAAAGCAGTAAGGGCTAGGCAATGGGGATGAAGTGACTTGCCCAGGGTCACATAGCTAGGAAGCGCCTGAGGCAGGTCTTCCCAACTCCAAGCCCAGGGTTCTATCTACTGTTCCAATGAATTGCCTCATGAGTGATCTGTTACAAGGGTTTTCTTTTTCTTTCTTTTTTTTCTTTAAGGTAGGAGAAGTGGGAGAGAGAAAATAAAAGCTTGTTAACTGAAAATAGAACTTAACAAAAACAAAAAAGCTTTTTCAAGGACTCCCCCATTCAAGACAAGGTCCCCCTGTTCTTCCTTGTGGTTCTCTGAGGCCTGGTGCTCTCAGGGGTCCCTGCCAGGCCTCACGCACAGTGAATTATTGGTTTGCAGGGGATGTCAATGTTCTGGGCTCAATCGTTTTAGAAAATGCAGAGTTCTATTTTCCTTTAAGCCGGTTCAGTTCATGGGTCATTAAAAGAGAAAGCCATTAACACTTGGGCTTGGTTTGAGGTTTCGCTAATGAGGGAGGCCCCTCCAGGCTTCAAGCCTCCAGGCCTGAGCAGACCCAGCACTGGAGGGTGTCCAAGAGGGGACAGCACAGCAAACTAGAGGAGAGGCCCTCCCCATACTCACTCTGATTTGCCTGGGCCTCTTTTCTCCATGCAGGCCTGTTAAAAAGAGGAAAGGGGGGAGGGGGAGGGAGGATGGAGAAAATTGAGTCTTCTGATGACTAGGAGAAACCCACAGGTATGACAAGCACACTTGTACCACAGGAGCCCTTTGGTGGTTCCCTTCTGCAAGCATGTAATATTGGAATTAGCATTTTCTCCAGGCCTTCCCAGAGCCAAAAAACAAAAGGCCGGCTCCTTAAGGGATAAAGGCTTTCTCTTCCTCTCGGTTGCTTTTAAGGGAGCTGGTGATGCCAGCCAGGGGCATGAGTGTTTGCTGGACGTGTCCAGAGTATTTTTGAATGAGAATCCTAAGTTACCAGGTGGGCAGCATAATCCTATCCCATTTGGCAGGACACAAGAGCGCTTTACCCCGTCACACAGCTTGTCGGCTTTGAGAGCTGGGATCTGAACCAGAGCTCCCTGTTGCCGAGGCCAGAACTTCCACCCTCCAGACTGCCTTGTCCCCGTTCATGCAACAGGTGTCTACACTTTCGAACTGTCCCCAGGACACCCTGTAACCTCTGAGTCCCAGCGATTTTGGTCCCCGAGGAGCTAAATGCTTTAGGCTTGGGAGCTGAGGCTGAATGCCAGGGGACAGCAGACAATCCACCGAGGGAGGCACCATCCAGGGGAGGCCTGTCTCAGGTTTTACCCCCCTCCCCACCTCAGGTGAGCAGAAGCTCACTGACTGGCTCTGGTGTGAGCTGAAGGGTCTCTCTGTGGTTTTCTTCCCCACCTCCCTTTAACGGATCGAGGCACTCACACATGCTCCATGATGATTTTTGTCAACAGGTTTTTGAGGTTTTGGTGGAAGTTTTCAGGAAACAGGGCAAGAATCTCCTCCCCTGCAGTCAGGTCCCTGTAGGCCACCAGCCTGGTGAGGCGGTGCAGGGAACGGATCAGCTGTAAGAAAGGAAGGTGTCCGGGGGGTCAAGAGACACCTGGCAGACGGAAGAGCCAACACACCAACACGGCTAGACTTGGTCCTACGTCTTCCAGAAATGGGGCATCCACACGGTGCTGATCTGTCCTGCTCGGGCTGCCGAGAAGCTGTGGGAACCCCTCAAAAACACTCCAAATATCACCGACGTACCCAACTTACGCGGCTCCTCTGTAAACGCACAGACAGTCAGGCCAGATTATACCCTCCTGAGGGGTGGTCTGTCTCAGCGAAGGGCTGGACTGTCCAACCCTGAGGTCCATTGGAGCTCTGTAAGTGCCCCTGGACCAAAGAACTTCTGAGAAGCCTACGAGCTCCAGGAGCCTAGAATTCTGTCTCCTGCAGGAGGACTGCAAGTAGGAATTAGGCTGGATCATATGAGTCCCTTCCAGCTGTAAGAGTCTAAGGTCGGACTAGCAATCATAACTCGGAGCGAACTATTTCTTTTCTTTTTTCTCTCAAACCTCTTGTCTTCCATCTTAGAACCAATACTGTGTAAAGGTTCCCAGGCAGAAGACCAGGAAGGGCTAGGCAATGGGGGTTAAGGGACTTGCCCAGGGTCACACAGTGAGGAAATGTCTGAGATTTGAGGCCAGGACCTCTCATCCCCAGGCCTGGATCTCGGCTCACTGAGCCGCCCAGCCTCATACCTCACGCTTTTTCGTACAGTCTCCAAAACACTTCCACAGGCCTCACCTCACTTAACCAGCATCCCGCCCCCAACAACCACCCCAAGAGACATGGAAAGCAATGGGAATTATCCTCATTTCTCAGCAGAGAAACTGAGGCTCAAAGGTCCTCGGGTCCACACTAAGTTGTGGAGTTCTGGCTCCACGACTGAAGCTCTTCCCCTTGAGTATAGCCACGGGCACCTTCAGAACACACTCACTTGATCTGCTTCCTCCTGGGTCACGGACAAACTGGAACAAGTGATGTCCAGCAGTTTCTTTGAGCCAAGAGCTGAACTGGAAAAGCTCTCTTGGCAGAGCTGTCTGACGACATCTTTTGAGGAAGCCTGTCAAGAAAGAAGAGGAGAGTCTGGCCTCAGACAGGGAGAACGATCTCAACACGAGCCAGGGGCCCGAGACGCCCTTCAACAGCTCATCCCAAAAATACGGATGGTGTTCAAAACTAGTGAGAGACGCACTGGAGGAAAGCAACCACGCGAGACCAACGGTGGTGGGGCCTCGTTTATGTAGAAACCCCAAAGGATCTTTTTCAATATAGAAAATGAGATGAAACAAAGCTGGACAGACAAAAGCAGCAGGAAAATCATTAGATTAGAATAGGAATGGGCTGGACAAAATCCAGGCCTAAGGGTCTCTGGGAGGCCAAGTGGGAGAGCAGAAAGAATGTTGGGCGTCAGGGTCTGGGAGTCTGCAGTTCAAGCTCCTCCTCTGATACTTACTGGCTGTGTGACCTTTCTGATCCTGAAGTCTAGCTATAAAGTAGAAATAAAAATCCCCATAGCACTCAGGTCACTAAGTTACTGTGAGACTCACAGAAAAGATCAGAACCACACACACTCAAGGGAGTGTGTGCACAAGTGCCCTGCAAATGTTAAAACATTACATAAATTTCATTATGCTGTTTTTAGGTCCTGAAGAATAACAGATGAAAGTTTGAGAGAGGCGGGTGGGTGGTTCAGTGGATTGAGAGCCAGACTTACAGATCAGAGGTCCTGAGTTCAAATCTGGCCTCAGATCTTCCTAGCTGGGTGACCCTGGTCAAGTCATTTAACCCCCATTGCATAGTCCTTACCTCTCTTCTGCCTTGGAAGCAATATTAATTCTAAGACAGAAAGTAAGGGTTAAAAAGAAAAGAAGGTTTACAAGAGGCAAATTTGTAAGTGCTATAGTGAAACAGACAACAATCAGTAATAGGCTTTCTTCTTAGATAATGTTACCTTCACTAGAGATCTCTAAGTAATAGCCTACTACCAATTCAATTCAATAAACAGCTATTATAATCATAGGCTCAGAGATCTAGAGATGAAAGGGAATTCAGAGATAACAGAACCTAAAAATTCTCATTTTTACAGATGGGGAAACTGAGGCTTGAAGAGCTTAACTAAGAGCTTTGTCTAAGTTCACAGAGATAGCAAATGGAAGAATCAGGATTAATACCTGGGCAGAATGACTCCAAATCTGGTACTCTAGGCAATGGCCAGGAGCTTATTCTCAATATTGGTAATAACCACTTATCCTCTGATTTTGTGTCCTAAAGTTCCTTATAGTTCTGTGCCTAGTCCTCATTAACTCTTTTCTAGACTATTGCAATTTTTTTCCTTCTTTTAAAAAATTTTATTTTTTTCCAATGAAATGTAAAAACATTTTAAACACTTCTTTTAAAATTTTGAGTTCCAATTTCTTTCCCTCCCTTCCTCTCCTCTTCCCTCATTGAGAAGGCAAACAATTTGATACAGGTACTGAAGGGAATGAGAATCCTAGACCCCCTGACTCTTTTTTAAATAAGACTCCATTTATCCCATTAATCAGTACATAGCCAAGGCAAGTGATTAATCTGGGACAATGATTCATTCATAATCAACAGAATTACAGTAAGATGAATAGAATTCTAGTAATTGTATTTTATAAGAAAAAAATTTCAAACTCCACAATAAATCTAACTACTTCCTCTTTTTACTGTAGCTCTCTGTAACCTAGCATTGTCACAGAAGGGTGTGATCCATCAAGTAAGCAGAAAGCTCATTAACCATATAAAACATGTTTGGATGATGAGTGGTGGGAGCCCTAGAAATGTGCTGACCCCTTGACTGAGAGACATCGCTAACAAATCAACTTGAAAGCCATCCCAACCAACCAAAACTCAGTAAGAGTCTGCTGAGAAAGCTCCTCAAGAAGATAACACCCAGGGGGCAGCTGGGTGGCTTAATGGATTAAGAGCCAGATCCAGAGATGGGAGGTCCTAGGATCAAATCTAGATTCAGACACTTCCTAGCTGTGTGACCCCATTGCCTAGCTCTTACCGCCCTTCTACTTTGGAACCAATATACAGTGTTGATTCTAAGATGGAAGATAAGGTTTAAAAAAAAAAAAGATAGCACCCTCTCATTTCTGGAAAATATATCTTCCTGTCCACTGTCAGAGAATGGACCCCACCCCACCCATTGACCCTAAATCGATCTCCCACCCACTCTTTTCTAGACTTGCAATTTTTTTCTTCTTTAAAAAAAAATTTATTTTTTTCCAATGAAATGTAAAAACATTTTAAACACTTCTTTTAAAATTTTGAGTTCCAATTTCTTTCCCTCCCTTCCTCTCCTCTTTCCTTATTGAAAAGGCAAACCATTTGATACAGGTACTGAAGGGAATGAGAATCCTAGACCCCCTGACTCTTTTTTTAAATAAGACTCCACTGAGACCTAGGATGGGTGGTTGACTACTAGGGTGGGATCTTGAATGATACAAGGTGAAGGTATAAAACAAGGAGAAAACTCTCATTCAATTATCTTAAGTGGGAGGAAACCTATAAAACTGGGTCTCTCAATAAACCTATTATTGGCTTGGAACTTTGCCTCTTTGTTTCCTTGAAGATTTTCTGAAGATTGGCTGAAAAATATTTGCCACACTGCAATTATGCAAATCTATATTTCCTTATCAGTCCTGTTGTAAATGAAAGCAGACCAAAAAGTAATATAAAGTATTATATTATATAATATATATGTATATATTTTATATATAAGATAAAATATGTTTCATTTTGCATTCAGTTCTTTTTCTGGAGACAAATAGCATTCTTCATCATGAATCCTTTGAGATTGTTTTACTGAGAATAGCTAAGTCATTCATAATTGATCATCATAGAGTATTGCTGTTACTATGTACAGTGTTCTCTTGGTTCTGCACACTTCACTGCATCAGTTGATATAAGTATTTCCAAATTTTTCTGAAATCATCATGCTCATCAATTCTTAAAGCACAATAGTATTCTAACACAATCATACACTACAACTTGTTCAGTCATTTCCTAATTGATGGGTAACCCCTTGGTTTCTAATCCTTTGCCACCACAAAGAGTTGCTATAAATATTTGCTTAAATATTTATAGGTATAGGTTCTTTTTTTTTTCTTCTCTCTTTGGGATACAGACCTAGTGGTGGTAACTACTGAGTCAGAGTATGTTCATTTTTATACCCTTTGGGCATAGTTCCAAATTGCGCTCCAAAACAGTTAGATCAGTTCACAACTCTACCAGCGGTGCATTAGTGTCTCAATTTTTCCTACATCTCCTTCAATATTTGTCACTTTCCTTTTCTATCATATTAGTAGTTTAGATTTTTTCATATGAATTTAGATAGTTTTTTATTTCTTTGTCTGAAAATTGCTTGTTCATATCCTTTGACTATTTATCTCCATTGGAGAATAATTTTGATTCTTATAAATCTTACTCAATCTATACATTTGAGAAATGAAGCTTTTATCAAAGAAACTTGCTATAAAATTTTTTTCTCATTTTCTGCTTTCCTTCTAACCTGGCTGCATTGTATTTGTTTATGCAAAGACATTCTTATTTAATGTAATCAAAATTATCCATTTTGTTTTGTTTTGTTTTAAATCCTTACCTTCCATCTTAGAATCAATACAGTGTATTGGTTCTACAGCAGAAGAATAAGGGCTAGTTAACAGGGTCACACACCTAGGAAGTGTCTGAGGTCACATTTGAACCCAGGACCTCCTGTCTCTAGGCCTGGCTCTCAATACACTGAGCCACCAGCTGCCCAAAAAAATTTTCCACTTTATATTCTATAATGTTCTTTTTCTTGTTTGGTCACAAATTCTTTTCTTTTCCATAGATCTGACAGCTAAACTATTCCATGTTTCCTTAATTTGCTTATGGTATCACCCTTTATGTCTAAAATGTATACCTATTTTGACCTTAGCTTAGTTAACAGGGTGAGTTGTTCATCTACACCTAATTTCTGCCAAATTATTTACAGTTTTCCCAGAAATTTTTGTCAAGACAATGAGTTCTCAACCCAAAAGTTTGGATCTTTGGGTTTATCAAACACTAGATTACTCTAAATGTTTACTAGTGGATACTTAATCTACTCCATTGATCCACCAGTCTATTTCTTAGCCAGTACTATCATTGTTGTGATGATTTACTCTTTTGTAATATAGTTTCTGAGATCTGGTAGGGCTAAGCCACCTTCCTTCACATTTTTTCATTGATTCCTTTGATCTTCTTGAACTCTTGCTCTTTCAGACGAATTCTGTAATTATTTTTTTCTAGATCTACAAAATAATTTTTGGTGGCTTGATTGGTATGGCACTGACTGTTACTTAAGTAGAACTGTCATTTCTGTTATATTGGTTCAACCTACCCATGAGCAATTTAATATTTTTCCAATTGTTTAAATCTGACTTCATTTGCATGAAAAGTGATTAGGTTTATCTTGGCAGGTACTCTCAAGTATTTTATATTGTCTGCAGTTATTTTAAAAGGAATTTCTCTTTCTATTTCTTCCTGCTTGACATTGTTGCTAATATGTAGAAATGCTAATGATTTATGTGGGTTTATTTTACACCCTGCAACTTTGACAAAGTTGTTAATTATTTCAACTAACTTTTTTGGTTTAATCTCTAGGAATCAGCAAGTATAGCATCATCTGCAAAGAGTGATAATATTCTATTCTAATTCTTTGAATTTCCTTTTGTTACCCTATGCAACAGCCTTCTAACTGGTCTCTTTTCCTGCTCCAACCATTTTCCTCTCTAGCTGCCAAAGGTTAGGTTGATAAACTCCAGATACTCTTTATTTCTTCTGGAATCAACATAGACTCCCCAGTTCAGACATTTAAAGCTCTTCAAAATCTGGCCCCTTCCCATCTTTCTGATCTTCTGACATCTGGTTCCCAGCCATAAACGTTCTGATCCAGTTACACTAGCCTGCTTGTCCTTCTTCTACTCTTGAAATTGGACTTCCCAACTCTCTAAGTCTGAACTGTATGTTTAAAAGTGAGCTACTTGAAGGCAGGAACCTTTGGTAATCCCAGAGTTTAACACAGTCCTGAGCACATAATTAAAGTTTAACAGAGGCTTGCTGGGACAGTAGTATTATATAGGATCACAGATTTAGGGCTGAAAGCGGCTCCTAAAGCTAACAAGTCCAGCCCCACTGGTTTCTGAATCGAGGAAGCTAGGTGGACTAATGGAGCGCCCACTGGACTTGGAATCCAGAAATCCTAAATCCTGCCCCTGTCGAGCCCTGGAACCCTGGACAATCACTGATCCTCTCTTGGTCTCAGTTTCCTCCGCTATTAAAAAGAGATAATAACGAGAGACACCTCACAGGATTGTGAGGCCCAGACAGGTTTGGGCATTTGAATTCCCTGAGATAGGATGGATCATCGCTCCTGCGCGCTCGAGGGGGCCAGGCTACACAAGGCCCATCACTAGGGAAGGAGCTCAGGGGCAGCGGCCTCCCAGAGAGCGGGGATCTCGGCCAGGACCTGGGGCGGTGAGAGGCCTCAGGGATGGAAAAGGCAATTGGAAGGGAGAGGGCTGCGCTGCCTACCACCACCCGGCGTCTCAGGGGTTACTCTGCCCGCCCGCCCTATGGGACCACTTCTATATTACCTTCAGCAAGCTCTGCAGGGCCGCAAAGTCCACCGGTGCCTCCGCAGCCATCTTCCTCCCTCCCCGTCACATGACTTAGGTAGTCCAATGGCGAGGGGAGAGAGCGCGCACCACGGAGTCACGTGGCAGCCGGTGCGCCCTTTGGCATGCCGGGAGTTGTAGTCAAGTGTGGTGGCCCCTCCCCTGCCTAAAGAAAGCAGAGCTCAGAGACTGGCATTTGAAAGCTAAGGAGGGAGGAGGCTCTACTGGAGAGGAAGGGGATCGTCTCCCTAGGAGGTGGGTGAACTGAATGGGCAGGAAGGGAGCAAAACTGGGGAAGAGGGTCTGCTCTGAGATGAGAGGGAAAAGCAGTTATTGTCATCATTTTTATCCTCCAGTCACCATTAAGATTCAACCCAATCATGAATATTATTAATTATTATTAATTAATATTATTAATATTATGGTGATCCTGATGGTGAATATATTTTTCTCCCCATTTGTGGTGTTGGTGTCATTGCCCTCATTCTTTCTGATGACCACGTCAGGGATGCTGATTTTATTGTTCTTCTTATTCGTTTTCTGTTCTTATTATTTTACTTAGTCTGTGGCTATTGTCATCAGCATCCCATGGTTACTGTTGTCTTCTTGTGATCATTATGTTTAATATTACTAATATCATCCTTATTGTTACCATTGTTGTCCCCATTATTGCCCTCGTTATTACTTCTATTGTGTCATTATTGCTTTCATTGCTATGATTGATGTTTTTGGCATCCTTTGGTGCTTTGTTATTCTTATTTTGCCATTATTTGTTATTACTATTGTTGTCATTATCATTATCATTATTTTTTACTGTTACTATTATAATTTCATTGTTACTAATCATTATTATTTTAGTTTTTGTCTTCATTTTTATCATCATCATTATTACTATTATTACTATTGTTATTAGTTTATTACTACTGTTGTCATTATTATTACTGTTCTTGGGATCATTATTTTTTCTATTATTATTATAATGTTATTTTTACATTGCCACCATTATTATTATTTTATCATCTGTTACCACTCCACCATTATTATTTTGATTATTGCCATAATTCTTTCCACTGTCATTATCATTATTGCTCTTCTTACTATAATTATAATTGTTGACATTATTATTTTTTTTATTGCTATTATTGCTTTACTCTTGTTGTTAGGACAGGAAGGCCATGCAGTGGATAGAACTAAAGATCTGGAGTCAGAAGATTCATCTTCTTGAGTTCAAATCTGGCCTCAGACACTGACTAGATATATGACCAAGTCACTTTACCCTATTTGCCTTAGTCTCCTCATCTGTAAAATGAGCTGGAGAAGGAAATAGCAAACTGCTCCAGAGTCTTTACCAAGAAAACCCCAAATGAAGTCATCAACTGAACAATAAAGGCCATTTAATTTTATTAAATATTATTATCATTAATATTTATTTTTACTATTACTATTATGATTTTAGTGCTATCGTTTTATTACTGTTCATGTCAATTTTTATTTTTACAGTCATCAAAATTACTGTTTTCATTACTATCACATATTGTCATGATTACCTATTGTTAATGTTATTTTATTGCTAGTATTGCTGTTAGTTTTTATTGTCATTATTGTGGGGGGAGTGGGGTTTACTTGGATTTTTAGGAGGTATTAAGCTTTCTGCTTCACTGAATCTTTTAATTCTAAAAAGCTCTATTATCTCTGCCTCTATCCTGACCCTCAAAATATTATATAGTATTTTTCAAATAGTATTAAAATATAGTATTAAATATAATATTTTTCAAAGTTATATGGAGATCATTGATCTTAGAGTTGGAGGATTTGAATCTAAGTCCCTGTTAGGTCTTCAACTTGCAACCAGTGGGACTCTGAGAAGGCAAATCCCTTCCTCCATCTGAGTCTGTTTTCTTTATGTGTGTAAAGGAGCTTTTAATACTTGAACTCGGGGCTGTTCTGAAGAAAGTGTCTTTTAAACTATAAAGGATGGTGTAAGTGTCCAAGTTGATTGTTTTGTAAAAGCCATTTACAAACTTTGAAGTGCTGAGGGCACATGAATTGTTGCTATTGTCTGTCAGTTTCTTCTTTCCTTTTCATTTAATAATATATATATGTATGTTTGTATCATTTATGTATATTACATATATATACATATAAGCAGCTAATAGAATATACAATCCTAGAAGGCAGAAATCATTTATCTAACATTTAGGTATTTCTTAGGTTCTAGAATTGTCCAGGAATTCAGAGATCCCTTTGGTCATTTAACTAAGCCAGTTTGCCCAAAGTAAGTATATCTTGGGCACTAGTCAATAAATAGTTCTTAAGCTGCCTCTGTATGCCAGCCACTGTGTTGGGGCTTCAACGAAAGACAAAAGACTATCCCTGCCCTCAAGGAGCTCACAGTCCAAAGATCACAGTTTCAAGTAAGAGTTCCTAGTGTTATCTTTTAATAAATGTTTGTTGCTTGATCAGTCTAGAGCTAGAAAGAACCTTGGGGAGAATCCAGTTTTCTTTTTTATAAGTGAGGGAAACTGAGCTCCAGGGAGTCAAAGTGACTTGGCTAGACTCACAAAAGGCTCAGAGTGGGAGAGCTTTGAGGTGAAACCCTGGATCTGGACAGGCTACCCTTTGCAAGAATGCAAGACTCCAAAACTTAGCTTAAAAATAAAAAGAGAAATGCATTAATTTGGAAGTCATGTTGAGAGGCCAGAGAGACAATGTGCAGGTGGAGCACTGCCTCCTCCAGGAGATGGGCTTTGGGGCTATAAAATAGATGCTTATCAGGAGCCAGTTGGGATGTGTCTATCTGTGCTCATCAAGAATGACGGGGAGGCCAGGGGGTCTCAAAAGTAAATGAAAAATGAATCTGGAGTGTTGGGGTGTCTAGGGGAGCCTATACTCCATATCAGATAGAGAGCCACGCCTAGAGGTGGGAGGTCCTGAGTTCAAATGTGACCTCAGACACTCCCTAGTGGGGTGACTCTGGACATGTCACTTAACCCCCACTGATTAGCCCTTAACACTCTTCTGCCTTAGACCCATACACAGTACTGTTTCTAAGACAGAAGGAAAAGGTTTAAAAAAAATAGAAATAAATAAATTCACACAAGTTAGCAAGTCTCAGAATTGGAATTTAAGCCTAGATCTTCTGTCACCAAAGCCACCACTCTCCATTCTCCCACTGTATGCCTGGTTTGTACCTGGAAGACAGTTGTTCACCAAAGGTAGATCCAATTATTCTCTTTAAAGGGAATCATGGGGGGGAGGGCAGCTATGGTAGCTCAGTGGATTGAGATCCAGGCCCAGAGATGGGAGGTCCTAGGTTCAAATCTGGCCTCAGACACTTCCCAGCTGTGTGACCCTGGGCAGGTCACTTAATCCCCATTGGCTAGCCCTTAGCACTCTTCTGCCTTGGAACCAATACACAGTACTGATTCCAAGATGGAAGATAAGGGTTTAAAAATAAATAAATAAAATAAAATAAAGTAAAGGGAATCATCAGCTCTGTGGTGTAGTTTAATATCACAGCAGTATTCTGAATCCTGACACCTACATTTAACATCTGTGGGATCTTCAGCATTTCATTATTCTGGGACTCAGTTTCCCCTTAGGTAAAAGGAGGAGATCAGACTAGTTGACCTCTAAGGACTTTCCAGCCTTAGATCTAGGATGCCGTCATTATCCACCTCCCATGAACACCCTCTAGGTCTAGAATTTACAGAAGTGTTTGCATTTGATCTCCCCATTCAAATGGAGGTGTTTGAAGGCAGGGATCCAGTTTCTGCTTTCTTTGTAACCCCAGAGGTTAGCACGGTGCCTCCTACGTAGTAGAAATACTTAATAAAGTCTGGTTGACTTGACTTGACCAGTTGACTTGTTCTCTGGGACCAAGACTGGGCTTCCCTTGAGCACTCTATTACTTGGCATTAGCATAGTCATGGCACACATCATTCTTTTGTTTGACCACATCACTTCGCCCTACCCCAGTGCATAAGGTCTTCCTGTGTGTTTTGGAATTCTGATTTTCATCATTTCTTCATGTGAATTCATTGAGCATGTAGCAAGCCCCTGCTATGTGCCAGGCACTGTGTTAGGAGCTGGGGATACAGAGACAACACCGTCTCCAGCCTCCTTTCTATAGTGGGGGGGCGGGGGGGACATTAATATATTTCTCCATCTATTTCCTCCATCTCTTCCTCTTCCCTTCCTTCCTTCTTCATTTCTTCCTCCTGGGGTTGGAAATGACCAAGAAGTGACCTAGAAGCCTGGTACCGGAGGAGACCAAGCAAAAACTCACCTCTCAGAGCCCAGGACGGATCTGGGGATGGACTCAGAGGAATGAAGACAATGGAGTGTGATCAGAGAAAGAACACCATCCAGTTTGGTTCTAGTGTAGCTTATTATAAATAATACATTTCTTTCTAGAACCACAACTCATCCAGCCATTCCCCAGGCAGCAGGTGCCCACTTTGTTTCCAGTTTTTTCTCCCACAAAAAGCCCATTTCTTCTATTTGGGTCAGGGAGAGGTGAGATCCCAGCATTATCCAGGGGAGCTGGTAAGAACTTTATAGGACATCTAATACCGTAAAGGGATTTGTAACCTTTTTGTGTGTAATGGTCCTCTGGTTTGTTTGTTTTTTAATCCTTATTTTCTGTCTTAAAACCAATATTGTGTATTGGTTCTAAAGCAGAAGAGCAGTAAGGGCTAGTCAATGAGGGTTGAGTGACTTGCCCAGGATCACACAGCTAGGAAGTGTCTGTGATCAGATTTGAACCCAGGACCTCCTGCTCTCAATCCACTGAGCCACCTAGCTGCCCCCAGTGGCCCTCTTTGGGAACCTGGTGATGCCTAGTTTATAATATTGTCATTTAATGTATAAAATAAAATATATAATATTACAAGGAAGCCGATTATATTGAAATTCACTTGTCAAAATCACTTTTAAGCAAGTTCATGGACTCCAAGTGAAGAATTACTGATAGTCCAACTCTCTCAATGGGAAAGCTGATGGTCCAGAGAACTCCTTTTGCCCAAGGCCAACTTGTCAATAAGTAACAACTAGGATTTTGAACCCAGGTCTTGTGGCTCCAAACCCAGGGTCCTTTCTGCCTTTCACCATGCTATGTGCTCAGTTGTCACTCTGCTGCTAGACATGTCTCACAAGGTGCACCTCAAAGAGCCTCTTGGTCTGTGGGTCAATAGCCCTTCCTACGCCATCAGAAATTCCCTCTTGGGGCAGCTAGGTGGCTCGGTGGATAGAGTCAATCCTAAAATCTATAATAAAATGAAGGAGCTGGGTTTGTTCATCCCTAAAGTGCCATCCTCTGGTCCTATCCCCTATGGAACCAGTCCATCCCTAGGTCTCAGTTTCCTCAAATGCAAAGTAAGCTCATTGGACCTGTTGCTCTCTTTGGCCTCCCAGTGGCCAAATCCCTTTTCTATGAAAGGAAGTAGATCCCTAAGCAGGGAAACAAAAAGGTAGGAAGGTTTGGGAGAGGAAGTATCTCCGCCACAGGCTACTGAGTGGTGGGGAAGGTCCTCTCCTCACACAGGGGTTCCTGTGCCCCAGGATTGTGGGGAACACTCCCAAGAATGATCAGAGAGCTCAGGCAGATGAGAGGATGACAAAGGCCTTTCTTCTCTTCTTCTGGGGGCAGCAGGAACACAGGCAAGTTTGGAAAACAGTGATAATTGTTCCTAGAACACAGGATGTCTTTGTTCCCAAAATACACAAAGCTGGGTTTTGACAATGGCCCTTCACCCTTCATCCTGGAACACCCTGGCCTTCAGAAGTGTTTTTGGGTCCAGAACCAGGAAAATCTTTATTTTGGGCCAGCAATGTTGTTTTTTTCGCACTGATTATAATCCAACAAGCATTTTCTTGTTTTGTGTGTTTGTGAGATGTCTTTAATATGTCCTTGGGCTGCCCTCCTTTCTTTCATCTCTTCCTCTTCTCCTCCTTGGTTTGCAAACAACCAAGAAGCAACAGAGACCAGATGAGGTACCAGATGATACCAAGCAAAAACTCCCCTCCCAGAGCCCAGGGTGGTTCCAGGGGTAGACTCCGGGGTTTAGGTGGGAGAGGAATGAAGAGAATGTAGTATGTGCAGAGAAAGAAAGCCATCCAATTAGGTTCTGAGATTGAGGTGTTCAGTCATTTTTCAGTGAGGCCTGACTCTTCAGGACCCCATTTGGGGTTTTCTTGGCAAAGATGTTAGAATGGTTTGCATTTCCTTCTCCAGCTCATTTTACAAATGAGGAAACTGAGGCAAACAGGTTCCATGACTTGGCTAGAATCACACAGGTGATAAGTGTCCGAGGTCGGAGGATTTGAACTCAAGGAGATGAGATTCCTGATTCCAAGAAATAGGGACAAAGAATTAGATAATGGATTCCACTTTGGGGAAGCTGATTTGGAAATTCCAGGAGGACATGCAGCAGGAGATATCCAAAAGGCAACTAGAGCATCTCTCTGGTCACAGGAATGTCACGGACACAACTCAACCCCCTCGTCTTTCCATAGGAGGGCAGGCGTCAGGTGAGGTGAGGCAGGATGGAGGTGCCAGGCAAGGGCACACTCTACGCTGGGAGGATCTGGTCCTATGGAAGGCTGCTGCCCATCCTTGAATCCCACAGCTGGGCCAGAGATGTTCTCCCCTGCCCGAAAAAACAGCCAGCGCCCTGGCCCTCCTTCCTGGCCCTCAGGATTTCCTCTCCATCCCAGACCTCCTAATTACGAAAACACCGACCATCCCTCGGTGCCCACATCCTGATTCCTGTGGGTGGTCCAGAGAGGCCAGCAAGACCTGGCGGATGCCGGGTGGCTCCTTTCCATCTCGGCAGTTTTCTCCTTCCTGTTGTCCCAGGAGGTCTTGCTGTTGTCCTGGATATTTTTCCTCCCTGCCCTGTGGTCATGAGGTCAGCGTTCGGCTTCCCACTGGAAATCAAGACTGCCCGAGTCTCTCCCTCAGTGGGAAATCTGCGGTTGGTGGTCATCCTCTGGGACTTTGGCCACATCTCGGGCCCAGTTGTGGCACTCCAGGAGGGGCAGTGGCCTTCCTCAGGACCATCCTGTGGGGCCGGAGGATGCTGTATGGCTACCTTGAACTTGTTCTGTCCCCTCTCTGCTCATTGCTCGGGTCTTGGGCACTGGGAGCTGGACCTGTTCTTTTGGTGACATTTAAGAGGATTTCTGGAATCTCCCACACTTTCTGCTTCAAGCCTCTTGCCCCATCCTCAGGATAGAACTCTTGGGATAGCCCCAGCGAGCCTAAGCTCTGGCTCTCTGAGGGCAGAGACAAATTCCGTTGTGTCCTGGAGCCCCCAGGGCCTGGCACAGTGCTTGGCCCAGAGGAGCTGCCTCATAGATGCCTGTTGGGTTGTAAGGTGGCGGCTGTGCAGCTCGGACCCATCCCAAGCATTCCCCCTGGTCCTGGGTGCACTCAGGCCACCAGCCTGACCCTCTGCCTCCGGCTCAGCGGCTCCCTTGCCCTTCCAGGATCCAGGAAAGCTGAGGGACCCTGAGGCTGCCCTGTGAGGTGCCCCCGTGCCTTCTTGCCCCTGGTAGAGCTTCATAACGCTTGTTGGATTGGATTGAAATGGATTCAGCTAGGACAAGTTAAACTAATATTGAGAAAAGGCTAGAGAGAAAACCCACTTGGCTGTGTCTTCCTAATGTATATTGATTTTTAAGATCCTTTCAGGCGCAAAAACAAGGCTCCCATTCATCGCTTCCAATTGGATTCCTATTACGGTAACAGGGAGGCATTGATTAGGAGTGCAGGGGGAGGAGGTGTGTCTCCACTGGGCTTCCTGTGATGGGGGTGAGCTGGGGGCTCACCAGATAATCAAGGCTCCCCTTCCTTGAGCTCCTCCGGCCCTCCTTCGTATCATGGTTATTCATGTCCCTAGCTTTTCCCCATTGGGTCTCCAACTCCTTAAGAGGCAGTCTGACCAGGGGAGAGAATGCTTCATTGAGAGGCAGAGGACCTGGGTTCGAATCTTGGCTCTGCTCTTCACTACCAATGTGACATTTACTTTGCCATTTCCTTCTCCAGCTTGTTCTACACATGAAGAAGCTGAGGCACACAGGGTAAAGTGACTTGCCCAGGATCAACTTTGAACTCAGGACTTCATGCCTCCATGGCCCTTTGTTGGCTATGTCACCTTCCTGCCCCATAAGCTTTACTTTGTAAGGATTTACCTGTCTCTGGGCAGCTAGGAGACTCAGTGCATTGAGAATCAGGCCTGGGCTCAGACACATTCTAGCTGTATGACCCTGGGCAAGTCATTTAACCTCCATTGCTAGCCCTTACTGCTCTCCTGCCTTGAAATTTTATCACAGAAATCCAACCTAGCTAGTAAGTGTCCGAGGCTGGATTTGAACTCAGAAAGATGGGTCCTCCTGACTCCGAGGCCAGCGCTCTAAGCACTGTGCTACCCAGCTGCCCGGCTTTTAGGACATGCTCAATAAATAGTTGTTGTAAAATGAAGAGGTTGCATATAATGTTTCACATGAATTATTTGTGTTTGTATTTGGGTGGGTTGGATTTCTACGAGTGTTGTCTTACAATGACCAGTATGGAAGTATGTTTCCATAATAATATCGATCAAAATTGCTTAGCCTCTGGGCTTGAGGCAGGGAAAGGAGGGAAGACGTCGGACAATTTGGATCTTATAATTTCAGGAAATGTGTGTTTCTTCATCATTGGGAAAATCAGATCTCTTTTAAAAAATAAATTTTCATTAGAATTATTATTTTTTCATGAAGAGGCTGAATTAGATCATCTCTGGAGCCCTTTTCATCTCTAAACCTTTGACTTTATGAATGACGAGCTATGGGGAGAAGACCACGCTGTTGGGATGACTTCCCCGGGGCCACACGGCTTGTAGGGCTCTGAGGGCTTCCTGGCCCGTGGGCTGCCCCGCTTGCAGGTTTAGAGCAGTCCTGCCCTGGCAGAGAAAGGGCCCGGCCAGGTAGTGGTAGAGCCCACTTTACCGCTGGGAGGAGTTCCTTGAAAAGCCAAATTTTTCCCAGTCGGTACTCAGTCAGGGTCTGCAGAGTGGGGTTTCCAAGGCCGTAAAGATGAGATTCAGACCCAACACCTCTGATCCCACAACTGCTCCTCCCACTGAGTCAGGCTGAAGTGGGATCTTCATGGCGGTCTCCAACTCACTGGTTAGAATACCAGGTGTGGGCAGTGAGGTAGAGAAGGGAAGCTTGTAGTGATGCTTTCTCTGTGCCAAGCGCTTTACACATAGTATCTCATCTGATCCTCACAAGAACCCTGGGTGGCGGGTACTATTAGGATCCCCATTTTACAGAAGAGGAAACTAAGGCACACAGAGGCAAAGTGGCTTTCCAGGGACACCCAGCTAATAAGTATCTGAGGCAGGATTTGAACGTGGGTCTCCTGGACACCAAGCCCTTTGGTCTAAGGAGATGTCTCTGAAAGGCACAACTGGATTCACTAACACACTGAGGCCATTCTTAAAGCAGTCCTGGCAAGAAGGGATTGAGAGACTGAACTGAGGTGATGACTTCCCAGAAGAGGCTGGGAGACAGAAACTCAGCTCAGCTGAGAATCCTCCTGCCCTTCAGTTATGGGCTGGACCCTGCCTGTGGAAGGTTACACCAACCATTCCTCGATTCCTTAGTGGGCTGTCTCTTCCTGTCTTTTCTACTTTTGCCCCTGCTTTTCCCCCTGGCATCCCTTCTTCTCTCAACCCCTCTGGAGTCTCCTTAGCGGGCTATCTCTTTCCCTCTTTTCTACTTTTGCCCCTGCTTTTCCCCCTGGCATCCCTTCTTGTCTCCTCATCTCCTCTGGAGTCTCCTTAGCGGGCTATCTCTTTCCCTCTTTTCTACTTTTGCCCCTGCTTTTCCCCCTGGCATCCCTTCTTGTCTCCTCATCTCCTCTGGAGTCTCCTTAGCGGGCTATCTCTTTCCCTCTTTTCTACTTTTGCCCCTGCTTTTCCCCCTGGCATCCCTTCTTCTCTCAACCCATCTGGAGTCTCCTTAGTGGGCTGTCTCTTCCTGTCTTTTCTACTTTTGCCCCTGCTTTTCCCCCTGGCATCCCTTCTTTTCTCCTCAACCCCTCCGGAGTCTCCTTAGTGGGCTATCTCTTTTCCTCTTTTTTACTTTTGCCCCTGCCTTTTCCCCTGGCATCCCTTCTTTTCTTCTCTGCCCCTCCAGAGTCTCCATTGGCAGCAGCATCTTCCCTGTCACCCACATATGACATGCAGGAACCCAGAGAGAAGGACTGTGGGCAGAGCTGGGAGCAAAAATTCTTGCCCTGAAGCCCCAAGAGTGTCCTGCTTTCTCATCATTTGCAAGCTGAAGTAGCCTTTCCTAGTCCTGGTACTGAAGGGCTTGGTACCCACAGCTGCTGGCTGCCATGGCAACAGATGTGCATCCTCCAGTCCCAGAGGCAATGCCAGATGTTAGTGCTCCTGAGAACACCGCAATGGCGTTTATTCCCAGAATAATTGGAAAGGAACGCATTTAATCTGATCATGAAGAAGACACTAAAAGTTAATGGTTTAAATAAAGAGATTTCTCCTTCCTTCCTCTCCTCTCTTCTCTTCCCCATAGCTCCTTGGCCCCCATCAGGCCTGAGAGAGGCTCTTGGCTCTTTTAAAGCTAGATAGATTACCTGCTCTGTAAAAGAAAGTGGGCAGTGGATTGAGAGTCAGGCCTAGAGATGGGAGGTCCTAGGTTCAAATCTGGCCTCAGATACTTCCCAGCTGTGTGACCCTGGGCAAGTCACTTGACCCCCATTGCCTAGCCCTTATCACTCTTCTGCCTTGGAGCCAATACACAGGATTGACTCCAAGACGGAAGGTAAGGGTTTAAAAAAAAAAAGAAAGTGGGGAGCAGCTATAGGGACAAAGCCAGGCCTGGAAATGAGGAGTCCTGGGTTCAAATATTACCTCAGGCACTTCCTCACTATGTGAGTCACTTAACTCCCTGCCCAGCCCTTACTGCCCTACTGCCTTGAAATGATACACAGTATTGATTCTGAGATGGAAGATGAGTTTTTAAAAAACTGCAAGCAACTTGCTTGTTTTTATAGGCAGCCTAGCACACAATAAGTGCTTAATAAATGTTTCTTGCCCTGCCTCTGATTGCCATTCATCTCTTGAAAACTCTAAGTTAGAGAGAAACCAAGAGCTAGTTTCTTCACTAAGGTGTGCCCTATTGCAGCAAATTCATGGGTCAAGCCTCCATCCCTATTTTCTGCTTCTGGGACACTTCTGGCTTCAAAATCTCCAGAAATATGAAAGCGAGAAGGGACCTTTGAAACCATGTTACAGGCGAGGAAATGGAGAACGGTCCAGTCGTTTGTCCCTGGGCAAGACCTCTGCCCTCCTAACTAAAGTACAGAGGGACATGGGGACCTGGAATGTTCTCACCAATAGATAACCACCCCAACGAAGCCATCAGACTTCACACCACCTCCTTGGGAAGCTAAGCCCAATGAGACTAACCCATCATGGTGGGGAAAGAAGATGGCGCACTCTTTGGATGTTAGAAATGAGACTTCAGACTTCTGAAGCCTGAAAAAAGGAGCTGGATCCCTGCCTTTGCCTGGAAAACCCTTGTTCCTTCCTCTTCATGCAAGTCCAGTGGTTTTTTTCCCTTTAAAAGTCAGTCTAAGCACCACCTTCTACAAGAAGCCTTCCCTGATTTCCTTCAGGTTCTATACCTCCCCACCCCACCCCTTAACCACACATGATTGCCTTTTATTTATTTTGTATATCTTGTCAGAATGAAGCTTCTTGAGGAAGGAAGAGAACAAAGATTTATTAAGCACCCATTGTGTGCCAGGCCTGTTGCTTCAGGGATTTATAAATACTATCTCATTTATCCTCATGGCAACCCTACAAGGTAGGTACTATTATTATCTCCATTTTATAGATGAAGAAACTGAGGCAAACAGAGGTTAAGTGACTTGTCCAGGGTCATACAGATCAGAATTCTGATCTTCCTAACTCCAGGCCCTGGTCTCTAGCCACTGAACCACCCCACTGCCTCTAGGTCAAGAATTTGGAATTACAGTGCCTGACTCATAGCAAGGGCTTAACCAAGTTTGTTGATTGATTAATTGACTAGAAAGCCTTATGTTGTGGTCCTAACTTGGTCACTAGCTAAGCCTTATGACCCCTGAATCCCTCCTTCATGGGATTATTGCTTGAGGATCAGAGAGATCACGCCTAGAAAAGGATTCTGCAAATCTGGGAAGCCACCATGAGACGGGATTCTTTATGATTCACCTCTTCTGGAGAGACTGCAGACAGACGGAGAGGACTTGGGTTCTGGGAAGTCACAAATAGCCTTCGTTTGGAGTTGCTCCATCATCTTCCCTGCTCCGAGCATGATTGTGGGTTTAAATTTTCATGGCATCACTTCCTTAACCGACTCTGATGTTGTATTGAGAGCTGTCTCCTGTTCATCAGTCTGTGGGACAGATGAGTTCCGAGACCTGGGGGGGACCTTTACAAGGCACAATCAAGATTTATGCAGGTCCTGCAAGGGCGATGGGGAGCCTGAATAATCACAAGTCCCTCTTGTCTCAGCCTTGGCTTGGCCCAAGTACAGGTGGGTGGGTATTTGAGAGTCAGTCAATTAACAAGCATTTCTTACTGTATTCTCAAGTGTTGGGCATTCTGCTAAGTGCTGGGGATGCAAAGAAAATTGAAAAACAAAAACAAATCCTCCTCAAAACCAAACTATCCTGTTCAAATGTGAAACATGTCCCAATTATGTGACCCTAGGCAAGTCACTTGACCCCCATTGCCTAGCCCTCCCCGATCTTCTGCCTTGGAATTGATACACAGTATTGATTCTAAGATAGAGGGTATGGGTTTTATTGTTGTTGTTGCTTTTAAGAGCAAGGCGGGGGGTCAGCTAGGTAGCACAGAGTGTAGAGAGCCAGGTCTGGAGTTGGGAGGTCCTTAAATCTGACCTCATACACTTCCTAGCTGGATAACCCTGGGCAAGTCACTTGACTCTTATTGCCTAGCCCTTCCTGTTCTTCTACCTTGGAACAATACACTGTATTGACTCTAAACTCTAAGAGTGAAGGTAAGGGTTTAAAACTATCTGGATGCCCCATAGGCATCTCGAACTCAAAAGCAGAAATCATCCCCTATCCTGTACACACCTCTGTTCCTCTCAAGGGCATCCTTTAGTCTCTCAGGCCTGAGACTGTCTTTCTCAACTTCTTACTCTCATTCACCCCATGTGCATTTGGGTACCAAAATCTCATCACTTCTATCAGCATCCCAGGTCTCACCATTCATCCTTAGTCTCTAATGGCTCAGCCCTCATCCTCTCTCCTGGAGCACTGCAATAGCCTTCTAGCTGGTCCCCTTGTGGGTACCAAATCTCATCACTTCTATCAGCATCCCAGGTCTCACCATTCATCCTTAGTCTCTAATGGCTCAGCCCCCATCCTCTCTCCTGGAGCACTGCAATAGCCTTCTAGCTGGTCCCCTTGTGGGTATCAAATCTCATCACTTCTATCAGCATCCCAGGTCTCACCATTCATCCTTAGTCTCTAATGGCTCAGCCCTCATCCTCTCTCCTGGAGCACTGCAATAGCCTTCTAGCTGGTCCCCTTGTGGGTACCAAATCTCATCACTTCTATCAGCATCCCAGGTCTCACCATTCATTCTTAGTCTCTAATGGCTCAGCCCCCATCCTCTCTCCTGGAGCACTGCAATAGCCTTCTAGCTGGTCCCCTTGTGGGTATCAAATCTCATCACTTCTATCAGCATCCCAGGTCTCACCATTCATCCTTAGTCTCTAATGGCTCAGCCCCCATCCTCTCTCCTGGAGCACTGCAATAGCCTTCTAGCTGGTCCCCTTGTGGGTACCAAATCTCATCACTTCTATCAGCATCCCAGGTCTCACCATTCATCCTTAGTCTCTAATGGCTCAGCCCCCATCCTCTCTCCTGGAGCACTGCAATAGCCTTCTAGCTGGTCCCCTTGTGGGTACCAAATCTCATCACTTCTATCAGCATCCCAGGTCTCACCATTCATCCTTAGTCTCTAATGTCTCAGCCCTCATCCTCTCTCCTGGAGCACTGCAATAGCCTTCTAGCTGGTCCCCTTGTGGGTATCAAATCTCATCACTTCTATTAGCATCCCAGGTCTCACCATTCATCCTTAGTCTCTAATGTCTCAGCCCTCATCCTCTCTCCTGGAGCACTGCAATAGCCTTCTAGCTGGTCCCCTTGTGGGTATCAAATCTCATCACTTCTATTAGCATCCCAGGTCTCACCATTCATCCTTAGTCTCTAATGGCTCAGCCCTCATCCTCTCTCCTGGAGCACTGCAACAGCCTTCTAGCTGGTCCCCTTGTGGGTACCAAATCTCATCACTTCTATCAGCATCCCAGGTCTCACCATTCATCCTTAGTCTCTAATGACTCAGACTCCTAGCTGGTCCCCTTGCCTAAGTCTCTTCCCCTCCAATCATTCTCAAGGTAGCTGCTGTGATGATTTCCCTAAAGCACAGAACTATTCCTCTTGTTCAATAAATGTCTATTGCCAGCCCAACATCCTTTTACCACCTCACCCTGCTATCTTTCCAGTCCCTCCTTGTCTGCAATCACACTGGCCTCCTTGTTCTCAAACACATGCTCCATTTCCCACCTCTTTATATTTGTCCCCATCACCTCCGGGTTTTAGAATTCTTGACTTCCTTCACAGCTTGACTCAAACGCTGGTTTCTAAAGGAGGCCTTTACCTTGTGCCTGCTTTGTATGTTTTGTATATTTTGTCTGTTTATGTCATGCTGTCTCCTCTTCTAGAGCGGAAGCTTTTAGGGGTCAGGGGCTGTTTTTCCCTTTTCTTTTTATTCCTAGCCTAGCATATGGCACAGTTAGCCTTTAATAAATATTTATCGGTTGACTGTCAAAATAGCAAGACAAAGAAGAGCTAGGAAAATTTATGGGAGCTGGCATTGTTCATCCATCTATCTACACCTGCCTGTGCTGGGGAGAAGTTCTTAACCTCTTTCTTTTCCTTCACCTTGAACAGTGGAGAAGTAATTAATTCTGTTAAGTTTTCACCCAGCCTTCACCTGAAACCTTAGACCCCAAACAAGTGCAATCCATCTCTAGCTCTTGGTCCTCTCCCAGAGGGAGGGGTGTGATATATGAGCACCAAGTGAAGCATCATCGGGGCTCTAAGGAGGCTGAGCCGGGCGATTCCA
This sequence comes from Monodelphis domestica, assembly GCF_027887165.1. Lineage (NCBI taxonomy): Eukaryota > Metazoa > Chordata > Mammalia > Didelphimorphia > Didelphidae > Monodelphis > Monodelphis domestica. The sequence goes on along the minus strand of NC_077232.1, from coordinate 39,639,904 downwards.
TGAGCCATCTAGATGGACCCTCCATCCCTGGAGCCGTACAGCACACGCCAAGCAATAGTGAATTTGGTCCCATTCCCAGTGGGTCAGCGCTGACCCAACAGAGGCTTGGGCTCTCTGGGAGAGCGTGTCCCTGTCCGGAGTGTTAGATCCAGAGAGGGAAAAGGCCTCAGAGGGTCATCTACGCCCAGCCCTTCTTGGGCCAAGGAGGAATCTGAGAGGTCAAGCGCCTGACCCAGTGGTGAGCATCAGAGTTGGATCCAGGCCCTTGGACTACAGATGAGCGCTCTGCCCAACATTCTGGGCTGTCCTTGCTGCTGAGTCGGTTCAGTTATGTCTGACTGTGGACCCATTTGGGGTTTTCTCGGCTAAGATACTGGAGTGGTTTGCCACCTTCTTCTCCAGCTTATTTTATAGATGAGGAAACTGAGGCAAACAGGATGAAGTGACTTGCCCAGGGTCACACAGCTAGTATCCGAGGGAGGATTTGAACTCAGTATGAAGAGCCTTTCTGACTCCAGGGCTGACATTTCATCCACTGCACCACCTAGATGTTCATACTATGCCACGATGAGAATGGACCTCTCTCTTTTTTTTTAGGGGGGAAATGGCCTTAAGAACTCAAGACTGGGGGCAGCTATGGATAGAGAACCAAGCCTAGAGACAGGAAGACCTGGGTTCAAATTTGACCTTAGATACTGGGTGATCCTGGGCAAGTCACTTAACCCCTATTGCCTAGACCTTACTGCTCTTCTGCCTTGGATCTAATTCTTAGAATCAATTCCAAGACAGAAGCTAAAGATTGTTTTTTTTTTTTGTTTAAAGAATGTAAGCTACTTTAGGACCAGGACCATCTTGCTTGATCATTTTTATATCTACAATATCTGACACATAGTAAGCAGTTAATAGATATATGGAATTTTTGGACTATTTTTTAATTTTTAAAAATTATTTTCCCATATTTACATGATTCATTTTCTTTCCTTCTATTCTTCCCTCCCCCTCCCAGAGCCAATAAGCTCTTCCACTGGGTTATACAAATGTTATCGCTTGATTCCTATTTCCATATTATTTATTTTTGTAATAGAGCAATCTTTTAAAGTCAAAACCCCAAATCCTATGCTATATGGAATATTTTTTATTTTTTAAATTAATTCTCAAAATTCTTCCACTTTATGTGTCTGCATATTGCATCTTCAGCTCAAAAACCAAGTTATTAAAGTGACTTTGTAAGCCCGAGAGCAGAATGAAAGAAAACAAAAATTGAGAATTTTACTGAGTAGTAGTGAGTTACAGCTGATCGTATTTCACAGATCACCTATCTCACCAGCAGGCGTCAGTGCAGTCAAATACCGTTGAGTACCTGCCTTATCTACCTAGGTTGACCCACTATTTTTAGAGTATTTTGAATAAGCCTGTTTTTCCCAAAGGGGAACCACAGTCATTCAATAAGTCTCTGAAAGGGAGCGGTGCCTTTCCCTCCCACAGAACCTCATATTTCTTCTCTATTTATTATATATACTTTTCCAGGGACTTGTATTCCTTCTTAGAATGTAAATTCCATTTTAGTAGGGATTGTCTCATTCATTGTACTCAGCAGTGTCTGGCACATAGTAGGCTCTTACTAAGAGTTGGTTGGTTGATTGAAACAAACCTTCCTAGGAAGGTTTACCAGCTACAGAAAGATCCAGTGAATGCAGTGCCCAAAGGCTAGAATTCCAGAGAAGCATTTTGGTTCCAGAGCGGTGAGGCTCTAGAGAAAGAGGATGATGTGATGATGAGAATAATCTTTTTTTTTTTAAGCAGATTTAGAATGTCATTGATTGCAGGGAACTCCTAGCTAAGGAAACTTCCTTTTTTTTATTTTTAAGAATGTTTTCATCTTATTTTTTCTCATTTACATGTAAAAACAATATTTAACCTTCTTTGTAAATAGTGAGGCTCTAGAGAAAGAGAATGATAAGAATAATCTTTTTTTTTTTTTGAAGCAGACTTAAAATGTCATTGATGCAGGGAAATCCTAGCTAAGGAAACTTCCTTTATTTTTAAGAATGTTTTCATCTTATTTTTTTCTCATTTACATGTAAAAACAATATTTAAACTTCTTAAAAATAGTAAGGGTATAGAAAAAGATGAGAATGTGATGATGAGAATAATCTTTTTTTTTTTAAGCAGACAGAATGTCACTGAGTCAGGAAACTCCCAATTAAGGAAACTTCCTTTATTTTATTTTTTAAAGAATGTTTTCATCTAAAAACAATACATAACCTTTTTTAAAATAGTGAGATTAGAGAGAAAGAAGATGATATGATAATGAGAATAACCTCTTTTTTTTTTTTAAGCAGACTTATAATGTCATTGAGGCAGGGAACTCCTAGCTAAGAAAACTTCCTTTATTTTATCTTTTCAGAATGTTTTCATCCAGGGGGCAGCTGGGTAGCTCAGTGGATTGAGAGCCAGGCCTAGAGACAGGAGGTCCTAGGTTCAAATCTGACCTCAGACACTTCCCAGCTGTGTGACCCTGGGCAAGTCACTTGACCCCCATTGCCTAGCCCTTACCACTCTTCTGCCTTATTGACTCCAAGACGGAAGGTAAGGGTTTAAAAAAAAAAGAATGTTTTCATCTGATGAATGCTATCCACCTCCAGAGAAAGAATTGTTGGAGTCATCTTTTAGATCAGTGTATCTTTGCTTTTATTGGGGGGTTTTGGTTATCTATGAGTATGCTCCTACAACAATGACCAATATGAAAGTGTGTTTTCCATGACAATAAACAATGAAAAATAAAATAAATTTAAAATAAAAATAAAATTCTTTAAAAGAATATTTTCATCTTTTTAAATTTTTTATTTTATATATAGAAATTTTAAATATATATTCATATATAACATTATATATAAAGATAAAAAATTTAAAACTTCTAAAAAAATAAGTTGGGTTTTTTTTTTGAGTTCTGGATTAGGAAACTTCCTTTATTAATGTAGATTAGTATCTATTCTGCAAATTAGAATCTTGGAAACTTGTCTGGGGCATTAAGAAGTAAGTTACTCAAGGGGGCAGCTGGGTAGCTCAGTGGATTGAGAACCAAGCCAAAAGATGGGAGATCCTGGGTTCAAATCTGACCTCAGACACTTCCTAGCTATGTGACCTGGGCAAGTCACTTATCCCCCATTGCCTAGCCCTTACCACTCTTCTGCCTTGAAACCAATACCCAGTATTGATTCCAAGATGGAAGGTAAGGATTTTTATTTTAAAAAAAAAGAAGAAGAAGAAGTAAGTTGCTCGGGTCAGAGGTTGGAATTGAACCCACATCTTCCTGATTTTGAAGCCACTGTGGCAAGCCTTTTGATAATAATAAAAAATATAAGAACTGATATTCAGATCTGATTCGAAGGTTTGAAAGCACCTAATAGAGTCTCCTTTGGTCCCCACCAAAGTCGTGCCAGATTGGATATTATAGGTCTATTAATCCCTTTAACAGATGAGGTTGAAGTTAATTTGCTCATCATCTTACAGCTAGGAAGAGTCAGGAGCAGGATTAGAGGCCAGGGCCCCCCTGCCTTCAAGTCTGGCATTATTCCACTGTCTCATCCTGCATATTGGAGAAACAATCTGGGTATTTTCCAATGAGTTGCTTCCAGTGCCTGATGGCAGAGGAGAAATAGTCTGAGAAAAGGAAGTGAGTTTATCTTCTCCATCCCTGTTGGCTTTCCCTCCGGAACAGCCAAAAGAACAAAGAAGTGTGTGAATGGTGAGTCTAAGACCTTGGAAACACAAAGGAGAAGGTCAGGGGTCTGGGATAGAAGCAGTGTCCATGAATCATGCAGGACACCCAAGCGAAGCAGGGCTGTCCAGGAAGTGAACCATGCAGGAGCTTGAAGTCTGAATTTGCATGACTCCAACAGCTGAAATCCCACCTTGTGCAAGCTCATCTTCCAATCACAACAATAATTAATAGTCATCGTTACCTAATTTAAGGATTATTTTAAAGACTTTAAATATCACTTTGGAAAAGTTGTGGGGAAATTTGTTATTAAAAATTTTCAAATAATATAAAAAAATAAAAGACAAATAGTTAAAGCCATCTAAGGATGTAAAAAACCCACATTTCACAGTGTGATAGTGAGGGAAGATACAAGTGTTGTTCCTGTGTTATGGGGTGTTCAAGGATGACTGACTGGCACCTCTGGGCTGAAGGCTTCCTGAACCTTTTTCAAGGCTGCTTATCCATCTCTAGGGTCCATCTTTTATCGAGTTCTTGCCTTTGGTTCCAAAGACACACACCAGGAAACTGCTTTGATCAATGGATGGGCTACACTAGGTTGAGGGGAACTGACCGGCCTCAAACCACTGGTGAGTCAGAGAAATGTCTACCCCAAAGAAGACTTGCCCAGGAGGAAGGGGCAGATGAGAACGACTTGTTCCAGTCGCCATGAAGGTGACAAATGTAGCCATTGTGGAGTACTTAGAGCCTGGTCAGACATGGAAGAAGTTAAGGTCATCCACTGCATCCCAAACCTTCATCTTGGCATCTTGGCATCTTGGCATCAAACCTTCATCAAGAGGCATCTTGACTTTGTCCTGTCACTGGACTTAGATGACTCTGGAAAAGACAGCGAGACTGAGGATTGTGCCACTCTGGTTTACTTAAATCCAATTCACACAGGAGTCACAAGATGTCATTGTTCCTCTTTGGAAAGGATGAACAACAGCAAACAGCCAAGTAAGGAAACTGAGGCTCTAAGAAGTTATAGGAGGGGGAAGCTAGGTGGCTCAGTGAGCCAGTCCTAGAGACAGGAGGTCCTGAATTCAAGTGTGGCCTCAGAAATGTCCTAGCTGGGTGACCCCATTATCCAGCCCTCACCACTTAGAACCAAAATGTGGTATTAATTACAAGATGAAAGGTAAGCGTTTAAAAAGAATGTTATGACACTTATCTATGGTCACTCAACTGTTCAGTACAAGAGTCATAATTTACATCCAGGGCTCTTAACCCTGAGTCCAGTGATCTTTCCATTGTATTAAGAGAGTACATCCTGCTGATCCCCCAAATTCTATAAAAGCTTGGCAACCTCTCTCTTCCTGATGCCATGCCATGGTCCTTATGATCCTTGGGTCATTGTCACAGTAGAAGGATCCAGTTCTCCTTCTCAAACTACCTTGCATTTAACTACTTTGTATATTTTTGCATTTATTCCCTTTGCATTCTGAATGTATATGTGTAGAGATGGATGGAAGGATGATAGGTGGTAGGTAGATAGATGTAGGTATGAATGGACAGAGCTCGATGGATGAATGGATAAATAGTTGGATAGATGGATAAATATTAGATGGTTGGATGGATGGATAGACAGTTCCTTGTTGTCTCCATCATTAGAACATAAACTCCTTTTGAGATGGGATTGTTCTGTTCATTGTATCTGAATCCCCAGTATTCCACCGCATTGTAGTTGCTTAAGAAATGTCAATTGATTGGTTGTCTAAAAGTGCAGAGTGTGGAACTCAGTTCCAGCCCTTTTTCTGTTTCTCCTTGTTGCGCCCCAAGTCAGGATTTAATCTTAAATTCTTTGTTCTATTGAGTAGTTTCATTCCTCCAAAGAAAGCAATAAATTATTGTTGGCTAAAGAGGTTGACTAGCCACTGTGGGTGTTTCAGAGGGTCTAGGTAGGCTAGACTATTTTCTTCTCTATATCTTTATGCTCTAGGAAGGAAGGAAGGAAGGAAGGAAGGAAGGAAGGAAGGAAGGAAGGAAGGAAGGAAGGAAGGAAGGAAGGAAGGAAGGAGGGAAAGAAGGCAGGAGGGAAGGAAGGCAGGAGGGAAGGAAGGCAGGAAGGAAGGAAGGCAGGAAGGAAGGAAGGAAGGAAGGAAGGAAGGAAGGAAGGAAGGAAGGAAGGAAGGAAGGAAGGAAGGAAGGAAGGAGGGAGGGAAGGAGGGAAGGAAGGAGGGAAGGAAGGAGGGAAGGAGGAAGGAAAGAAGGAAGGAAGGGAGGGAGGGAGGGAGGGAGGGAGGAAGGAAGGAGGGAAGGAGGGAGGGAAGGAGGGAAGGAAGGAAGGAAGGGAGGGAGGAAGGGAGGAAGGAAGGAGGGAAGGAGGGAGGGAAGGAGGGAGGGAAGGAGGGAGGGAAGGAGGGAAGGAAGGAGGGAAGGAGAGAGGGAAGGAAGGAAGGAAGGAAGGAAGGAAGGAAGGAAGGAAGGAAGGAAGGAAGGAAGGAAGGAGGGAGGGAGGGAAGGAAGGAGGGAAGGAGGGAAGGAAGGAAGGAAAGAAGGAAGGAAGGGAGGGAGGGAGGGAGGGAGGAAGGAAGGAGGGAAGGAGGGAGGGAAGGAGGGAGGGAGGGAGGGAAGGAGGGAGGGAAGGAGGGAAGGAGAGAGGGAAGGAAGGAAGGAAGGAAGGAAGGAAGGAAGGAAGGAAGGAAGGAAGGAGGGAGGGAGGGAGGGAAGGAGGGAAGGAAGGAGGGAAGGAAGGAGGGAAGGAGGGAAGGAAGGAAGGAAGGAAGGAAGGAAGGAAGGAAGGAAGGAAGGAAAGAAGGAAGGAACGAAGGAGGGAGGGAGGGAAGGAGGGAAGGAAGGAGGGAAGGAAGGAGGGAAGGAGGGAAGGAAGGAAGGAAGGAAGGAAGGAAGGAAGGAAGGAAGGAAGGAAGGAAGGAAGGAAGGAGGGAGGGAGGGAAGGAGGGAAGGAAGGAGGGAGGGAAGGAGGGAAGGAAGGAGGGAAGGAAGGAGGGAAGGAGGGAAGGAAGGAAGGAAGGAAGGAAGGAAGGAAGGAAGGAAGGAAGGAAGGAAGGAAGGAAGGAGGGAGGGAGGGAAGGAGGGAAGGAAGGAGGGAAGGAAGGAGGGAAGGAGGGAAGGAAGGAAGGAAGGAAGGAAAGAAGGAAGGAAGGAAGGAAGGAGGGAGGGAGGGAAGGAGGGAAGGAAGGAGGGAAGGAAGGAGGGAAGGAGGGAAGGAAGGAGGGAAGGAAGGAAAGAAGGAAGGGAGGGAGGGAGGGAGGGAGGAAGGAAGGAGGGAAGGAGGGAGGGAAGGAGGGAGGGAAGGAGGGAAAGAAGGAAGGAAGGGAGGGAGGGAGGGAGGGAGGAAGGAAGGAAGGAGGGAAGGAGGGAGGGAAGGAGGGAGGGAAGGAGGGAGGGAAGGAGGGAAGGAAGGAGGGAAGGAGAGAGGGAAGGAAGGAAGGAAGGAAGGAAGGAAGGAAGGAAGGAAGGAAGGAAGGAAGGAAGGAAGGAGGGAGGGAGGGAAGGAGGGAGGGAGGGAAGGAGGGAAAGAGGGAAGGAGGGAGGGAAGGAGGGAGGGAAGGGAGGAAGGAGGGAAAGAGGGAGGGAAGGAGGGAGGGAAGGAGGGAGGGAAGGGAGGAAGGAGGGAAAGAGGGAGGGAAGGAGGGAGGGAGGGAAGGAGGGAGGGAGGGAAGGAGGGAAGGAGGGAGGGAAGGAAGGAGGGAAGGAGAGAGGGAAGGAGGGAAGGAAGGAAGGAAGGAAGGAAGGAAGGAAGGAAGGAAGGAAGGAAGGAAGGAAGGAAGGAAGGAAGGAAGGAAGGAAGGAAGGAAGGAAGGAAGGAAGGAAGGAAGGAAGGAAGGAATGGATGAGAGTTGATTAAGTCCTGCCCTTGGGAGTTCCCAGCTGTGTAGTACTGGATCGGTCCACATTTCAAGATGTAATTTGACTGCTGAATCTCCTCTGCTAGAGGAAGAGGCCCTTATTGCTTAGTAAGGGGGGGGTTAATTAACTACAGGCCTTCTATGATCCAGCAGCTGAAAAAAAGCTTATGTGGTCAAGCTGCAAAGAGGCAGAGTCTTCCAGACAAGGGATGTGATAATCCCACCGTTCTGTGTTCTGGGCACCATATTTTAAGTGGGATGTTGACAGCCATGTCAGATGAAAGATAAAGAGAATTGGGAGGGGTATCTTAACCAGGTTCATATGAGGAAGCATTGAAGAAATTAGGGAAGTCAAGCAGAGAAAACTAAAAAAGAATATGGGAGATGCAAGAAGGAAGGCACAGGGGAAAATGCTGGATTTGGAGTCAGAAGATTTGGGTTCAAATGTTACCTCTTCTGTTTACTGCTTCTGTGACCTGACAATCAACAAATGAATTTTTAAAATTTTTAAAAGGACCTGCCATATGCCTGGGACTGTATTAGGTACTGGGAACATAAATATAATGCATGAAACAATCCCATCTTGCAAGAAGCTTACATTCCCAAAGGGAAAATAATGTGTTTGTGTAGATGTGTTTTTATCTTAGCACAATGCCTTCATAGATACTAGTTGACTCTCTCTCTCTTCCTCTCTCTCCCTTTCTTTCTCTCTCTTCCTCTCTCTCTCTCTCATTATGTCTGTCTCTCATTCTCTCTTTGACTCTTTCTTTCTCTCTGTCTCTCTCACTCTATATGCATAAATATGTCTACATATACATAGTCATCTAGAACATGAGATAATAATTGTAAAGCACTTAGCATAGTGCCTGGCACATAGTAGAAGCTATATTGTGGTCTGGTGTGTCAGGGAGCTTGAGAAAGGGGTCCCCTGTGCTATCCCAGTGGACTTGATCAGGGATGCACATCTTCTGGAGGGAGCCTAATTTCGATGAGAGCAAGAAGATAAGAAGAATGGTCAAGAAGAAGAAATTCAGGATGAGAAGCTTGGTGATCATGCATGGGGATTGCTCAGGTCTGGGTGAGGGGGAAGACAGAGGAGGAGAAGCCTCGAAAAGGATAGAACTGCTGGATTGGATGGGGGGGACAAAATCAGAGAGGAGGAGCAATGCAAGATAGTCTTGGGGTAACTGAGTTAGAAAAGCGCTGGGGAGCAGGAAGTGAGAACTTGTTTGCTATAAAATGGGGAACTTACAGCTCATTACCACTAGTCAATCTGGGATTCAAACGGATGTTTTCCAACTCCAGAGCCAATTCTTTAATACCCTCCCCTGGTGGTCTTGCTTTATTTCTACATGGCAATTGGGTTTAAACAGAATACTTTAAAAATAGAAAAACTCTTCACCAGTCCCAGTCTGTCATTTTTTTTTAGAATGCCATCTGCAAAGCCTGACTGGAGCTGCCCCCAAATCATTAAGGAACAGGAAGCAGGAGGCCCTTTATTATAACCTGGGTTTCCGGTGGGGAAGTCCAATGGCAGAGGTGTCCTGACTTCCCTTGAGCCTATTGTTCCCCTAGTTGTTGGCTAAGGAAAAAGCTCAGCCTTTTGGACTCTGCTGCCCCCAGCCTCCTCGTGGCAGGGCCTCTCAAATAAGTGGCAGAATTTCCTCCTAATGGGGACAATGGCATCCTGCTCTTGCACCTTCTGTCTCTGCTGGGGTCTTGCAGAGAGCTAATGCTGCTTCCTTTCTCTTCCTACAAGCCAGAAAATGCTGCTTCCGGCTTTTAGGAGGGAAGGAGGGCAACTACCTAGCTCAATGGATTGAGCTCTAGACCTAGGCACAAGAGGTTCTGGGTTCAAATATGACCTCACAAACTTCCTAGCTGTGTGACCCTCAACAAATCGCTTAACTCCCATTGCCTAGCCCTTACTGCTCTTCTGTCTTGGAATCAAAACACAATACCGATTCCAAAACGGAAGGTTTTAAAGTTGTTGTTGTTTTGAGAGTGTAAGATTCTTTTTTTCTCCCATAGGGAGAGTGATTCCTGAGGCTCTGGAAGGTGGAAAACCCTTATAATGTTATGCCTTTCCATCTCTCTTATAATTTTGGTGGTTTGGGCAAGCCACTCCCTTTTGGGCCTCGGTTTCCTTATCTGCAAAATGAGAGGGTTCATTGGTCTCCTACATGCCCTTCCTCCATCTGAATCTCAATACCAAACAAGTATCAGCATCTTTAGAGGGAGTTCGCTGTATTGATTAAATCACAAGTCAGAGTTAAAAATAAAGCACTTAACCTCCTAGCTTCCTGCTGAAGCTCCATCTTTTAAAATGTATGTAAAGATCTTTTTACAAGCCTCCATCAATTTCTATGATTAATACTTTTGTCTTAAGACCTGGGACATGATGGTTCAACCTTATCATGTGACATCTGGCAGATTCTATACACTCAACAAGCCAACAAGCATTTATTAATGCTGGGAAAGTATAATATAATCAATATAATATAATGTAGCATAACATAATGTAATATAACAGAATATAATAATATAACAGAATATAATATAATATAATGTAATGTTATAATATAGTTTATATACAATATATAGTATAATATAATATAGTAAAGTATGTAAGGATAAGGGATAAGGGATAGGGGAAAATGCAAAGATTGTCTCTAAAAAAGAGAGAAGGGAATTTAGCCATAAACCCTGGGAAAAGATTCTAGAAGGGGGAGCTCTGCAGAAGGGAGTTTGGGGGAGTTTACTTTAGGGAAACACGATCACTCCTGAACTGCCTTTCTCTGAGCTGGAAGGGAGAACAGCTACTCCATCAACTCCTGGGAACTAACTCGTTTTGTGGGAAAACTAGGAGGTACTTGGGTCTGGAGGAATACCTGGGAGGAGATCTGCGTTTCCCTGAAGTACTGTGAACAATCTGGCTGGGAACAATTTGGCTGTGACATTTTGGCTAAGGTCTGGAACTTTGGGTTTCACCTAGGACAGCCATTAGAGACAATCTGGGATATTTAGTTTAGCAAGGTAGTCAGATGGGCTTGGGGTCTAGATAGATCTGTTAGACCTGTTAAGGAGGGCTTGAGAAGACCAGAAGAGCCTACTTGTGAGGGGAGTGTAGAAAAGTGGGTGAGATTGAGCTTTTTAGAGACAGGGACCCTGTGGAGTTTATCTATCAGTTTCCCTAACCTTCATAAGCTAAATAAAGTTAGTGTCCTGTAGTCTCAAGGATTTTGTGCTTAACTGGCCCTGGATATCCCTAAGTGGGTTTTTTTCCATCACCAATCCATCTAGGTCTTTCCCAATCAATATACTTCCTTTGGGAGGTAGTTTTCTCTTTTAGTATAATAGAGTATAGCGTAGTATAATAGAGTATAGTGTAGTATAATATAGTATAGAATAATATAATATAGTATAGAATAATATAATATAATATGGTATAGAATAATATAATATAGTATAGAATAATATAATATAATATAGTATAGAATAATATAATATAGTATAGAATAATATAATTAATATAATATAATATAATATAATATAATATAATATAATATAATATAATATAATATAATATAATATAATATAATATAATATAATATAATATAATATAATATAATATAATATAATATAATATAATATAATATAATATAATATAATATAATATAACATAACATAACATAACATAATATAATATAATATAATATAATATAATATAATATAATATAATATAATATAATATAATATAATATAATATAATATAATATAATATAATATAATATAATATAATATAATATAATATAATATAATATAATATAATATAATATAATATAATATAATATAATATAATATAATATAATAAACAACATAACATAATGTAATATAAAGCATAGTATAATTGAGTATGATTAGTAAAAATAGTATATATAGTATATTATAATATAGCATAGTATAATATAATATAGTATAGTATAATAGAGTATAATATAATATAGCATAGTAGAGTATAATATAATATAGCATAGTAGAGTATAATATAGCATAATAGAGTATAATAGAGTATAGTATAGCATAGTATAATATAGTAGAGTATATTATAATATAGCATAGTAAAATATAATATTGTATAGTATAATATAGCATAGTATAATATATAATATTGCATAGTATAATAGAGTATAATATAGCATAGTATAATATAATATAATATAGCATAGTATAATGTAAAATATTGCATAGTATAATATAGTATAGTATAGTAGACTTGAATAGAATAGAAATGTGAAAAGATAGTTCCTGACTTCAAAGAATTTACATTCTAATTGGGGTAAGACAGTCCATAACAGACAGCTGAAAATGGGGAAGAAGGAGAAGGCACCCATTTGAGGTCATGGCACAGTAAGGAATTCTGAAAGTTAGGACTGGATTTGGGAGAGTACAGTGACCAGCAGACCAGACCTTGGAGTCCCCGAGATGAGAAAAGTCCCTCTACCACCTTCTCTGTGACTTATGGCCTAACAGAATTGCTTGGGGGGCATTAAAATCTTAAATGACTTGTCCGGAGTTATAGAGCCAATATGTCCCAGGTCTTCCTGGCTTCAAGGATGGCTCTCTTGTTTCTTACACGATACCATCATCTGTAAAATGGACAATTTCTCTGGTCAGTTCTCCAGTGTCTCCGTTGCAGAGAGGTGCCCAGTTTCATTGGCTGAGAGGGTTTGCACATCTGGGAGCTAGTTCCAAATGCCTGTGAGATGATCTGGCTGGTTCCTATCTCCACCTTAAACCTCTTGGTCTTTGTGAGTCTCTGTGGTGGAGATGGCGATTCAGGTAGAAGAAAATACCAAGTAAAAACTCAAAATACTGTAGAAGTCAGATCTGTTCGTTATTCTCATCATCATTCATTCTGCAAACTCATGGGTCAGCAGGGCTTTAATATAAGACACATT